>NC_139831.1:21703341-21825841 GCF_963691815.1 Echiichthys vipera | reverse complement strand
TTTAACTTAAATCTTTAATTCTTTATTTTGTCTCCTACCCTTTTGGTGTAGTCACATTTTTAAATGTTACAAGACTTTCAGCATCAGGAATGGGAAGAGTATTTATACATTATTCAAACGAATATCTACAAGTTGCCTAAATTAGCTGGTTTTATTGTGTTACACTTTCTGGCCCTTTCTTAATTAGTTAAATCAGGTATAAACAAACTGTAAACCATGTAGCTCCTTTACTGTAAAATTATCTGAACCAATTTTATGTGTTTGTGCAAGTGTTATTGCTTGGGTTTATTTAGAATTCACGACTCACTATTTAAGCACCAATTTTTTTGACACTGAAGAATTCTTTCACACAAGAGGTAAAAAAAATACCTTGTATCTATGGTCTGTATGACATGACATGAATACAGTTTTATACGATGATTCTCATTGGTAATGTCACCGTATATTGTTGTATTCAGCTGTTTCTTGCTGATGCTACAAGGTCCCTGGATGAAAGCAGAAAAAGATTGCACTGATTGGAGTGTTTTTGTTTATATTGTTTTCTATAAAGTTTAGGGGGATTTATTGGCAGGCATGAAAGGATATGGAGAAATGGATTGTATTCATAACCTTATTTTTTCATTAGTGTATAATTTTGTTTAGCTCATAATGAGCCCTTCATATCTACATGGGGATTGATTCCTCTTCCATGAGGTCAGCCATGTTGTACTGCATGTTACTACAGTAGCCCAGAATGGACAAACCAAATACCGGCTCTAGAGAGGAATTTTTGCGTTTTGATGTTAAAGGAGGGGAATAACATCCATTCTTTGAAAGCTTTATCTCTTTCAATTTCCAACAAAAATAACATGGTGATAGTAATTTGCAGAAATAAAAGACATTTTGACTTGCCCAAGGCATCTAGAGATATGGAGTCCTCTCCGATATTACATTATTGACAAGATGCGGATACTGAACATCCTGTACCTGCAAAGATACACTACAAACCCAATTATCCCCTACTGTATATGATCCCGGTATTGCTAGCTTTGTCCCTTTTTTTTAAACAAATGTCATGATAGCCTAGCTGCTATGAGAGCTGGTCAGATTAAATGTTTGCTGCCCTGCCAGGATACTGAACACAACCTAACCAAGTCCTGTTGGCTAGCCTGATGGTGAGGCTGGGCCAAATAAATACCATGGGATGAAAGAGAAATGAAGGGCACGTTGACACTTCATAGGCTCAGAAATTAGGATTTTTCAGTGCTATTTGGTCCTGTATAACTACAACCATAATGGTGAATGCACAGTTTTTTGTCTCCTAACATTAAACACAAGGTTGTGTTGACTTTGTGCTGTCTTTTTAACATATCTTAAATATGTACAGCTTAAATCAACGAGTAAGTAAAGCACTGTCCCCAAGATAAGATTCTGAAGTTGTATTGCACTTTATTGCAAAATTTAGTGATTGTGATTCTGAGCAGGCAGGAGTCTGACAGAGAGACGTTAGCAGAATAGAGTTGGTAAGGAAAGGGAGGGAGGGAGATACAATCACAGATGTCTGCCAAATTCTTTCAGGGGCCTGAACTTTGAGGAAGTCTATCATAAAAGAAAATGAAAAATGTTACCCTGTCCCTCCTTCCCGAAATCCCTCAACCTCTTTATTTTACTTACCAAGATAGTGGTGACAATGTAAGTTCTGTTCTGAAGGCCGTAAGTTTCGTTGCTGCCTCTCACGAAGCTGGCAGTAGTCACATACTTTTCATCTTCATTCCAGTAGCCGACCTAAGACGAGGAGAATGTCAAATTCTTATTCATTGACTGACTATTACTATTCAAATAAAAGTTATTTATCTAATTTCTGATGGTGAAAAGGGAGCATGCACCTCCTGAGACATGTTTTGGCGCAACTATACAAAAGACATGGTCATTTTGAACAACACGTTAGAGGAAGCAATTACGTATAGTAGGTTCGTTTTTGCCACTATTTGGATTTACTTTAAAAAAAAAAACAACTGATGGGGTTGTTAATAACACACATAAATCTGTGTGTGTGTGTGTGTGTGTTTGTGTGCGTGCACATTTGTGTGTAAATGGGATGGGGGGGGGGGGGGGGCGTTTTTGGCGAGATAGACCCGCCTCATTCAGGGTAGTCAACCATAGTGGAAACGCACCTATTGTGGTATTAAATTGTTGTTATTATAAGACGTCTCTGATGTAAATTTTCCAACAACATTATCATTTTTTCCACTTTGGTTTTCTTTATGTTTCCATTTCAAAGTATTTTTAATTATTTCATCCCTAGTTATATAGACACGGTATGTTATGAAAAATAGTACATGGTGCTGATTTTACACATTAATGGCTACTGAAGATAATCAGGATTTTAAATGAAAAAGAGCTTTTTAGAAATTAAAATTACACCAGAGTAAAATGTCAAGATTTTTAAAAAAAGATGGAGGATAGAACCTTGACTCTAATTGGCTTTTCCTGCTCAAAACAAGTGGGATTAATAATGTGATTATTCTAAAATGGTACTGTTTCACTTCAATGTAAATAGGAGTAAGTATTGAATACATGTGTCGTAATTTTCCATTAGTGAATAACTGTTTTACTCCTAAATTCTCTCTGCAGATCATTCTGAAGTGTAATCCCTAGAAGTTTGAGTAATATGGATCCAAACCTTTCTTAGATTTATTGAATACTGTGAACCGCAGGGTTATTCCACTAATAAGTTTGCAGGAACAGTTTTTAAACAGGTTCTTTGAAACAGGTAATAATAAATATCTAAAATTGGTGCCTGAGGATACAGACTTACCTTCTTAGGTCCAGAGGGGGCCAGTTCCATGACGCTAACAGTGTAGTTGGTTCTGCGGCCTTTTTCATTGAACTGAATGTGACCTGTCAATCCATCTATACGGACCTGTAATGGAGTCACAGATATTGAATAACTCATTCACAGGCTGTGGTTTGGCGACAGATGGTTAAATAATGGCAGCTGTTAGGCATAATATTCACACAGTCCATTTTCTTCATGTATGTGCTGACAGCAAGCAGTTTCATGTCACACTTACACGTGATGCATGTTGAGCAAAGCTTGCATGTATTTGTATAGTATTCATTTGTAAAAGTCCACTGTGCCTGGTCCCTGCGGACGTGAATGACAGACGGTGTGCATGTATGTGTACAGTGCAGAGTGTTTGTCTTGGCTGTGGGATAGAAATAGAGTTAATTGAGCGAACACAGCTTCAATCTCCAGTCCATCCGCAGGCAGATGGCTAGATTGACACTGAGCAGGCCTCTGCACAGTCACTCTGCAGACAAAGCCTCAGGCCACACACACACACACACACACACACACACACACACACACAGACACACACACACAGACACACACACACACACACACACACACACACACACACACAAACACGCACATACATGCAATTAAATACACATGCCCTCACAAACACAGTGTATTTATTATCCCTCCATACTAAATGGATCCAGGGTACATAAATGACCTATTTGACTTTTGTGCTTTTTTATTGTATATTGTATTTCTGAATATGTTCCTTAAACAAATATATTATTTCAGATAAAGTAAAATAACTGTCCTTGTTCCTTGGTATATACATGCTATTACATGCACGAGTGACTGCGTGTCTCCATGAGACACTGTGAAGTCTCAAGGCCAGTCCAACACTTCTATTTTCATGGCCAAATATTACATTTCTAAACTCAATTGCTGATGTCATATTCCATGATGATCACGGCTGAGAGTTATTGCCTGCAGGATTTGTTTACTAGCCATGATGTCACATTTGATACTGGAGAGCTCTCCTACAACTTAATGTGAACTTTACACGACAGAATGAGACCTAATCTGTTCAGCCAGCCCCAACTCAAGAGGCATTAGCAAATGTGACACTCAAGAATTGTATGTATGTATGTGCATGTGTGTGCATGCATTATCATGTTCCTTTGTATTCGCACAGACCTGCTGCAAGGCTCTCTGGATGTCTATGCCCTGTCCCCAGGGAGCTGGTGGGTTGGCAAGACACTCTCCAGCGTTGCCTCTGCGAGAGATGTCTATCCTCTGTCTCCTTAAGTTCTGGAAGGCCGTGGACATGACTTTCACCCCGTCATATGTCAGAGCCCCTGTGTACTGTAAAGAGAGAGCAGACGATTACAACTGAAGGGAACACAGCGGTAAAACCATGATATATCTCTTGGCTAATGAAAGACATGGCAGCAATGAAAAGACTCAACAAATTGCAAAAGTCTCCCTCAGCTTTGCATTTACACCAGAACATAATTTTGTTTTACTTATACAAATTATGTATATTTTCTGCACCCTGAAAAAAAATGGATTTGGAATCTCAGCTGGCTGGACAGCTGCTATGGTTAAAAAAATGGTAAAAAAAAACATAATTATTTAATAGCAAAAATCCCAAATCAGAGTCACCTAACTCAGATAGGATCGAGGGTTATCCGTTCACCAAATTTAATGAAACTCTTTCATAGCTTTTTGCAATATGCTGGTGACACTCACAAACAAACTAAATGACAGGGGAAATAATAACCTTCTTGGTCAAGGTTACCATAACCTCAAATAGAAAATCTTATCACAACCCCTGAGAAAAATAGCCATCTTGATTTAGTTTACGCTATTTTAAACTTGAACATCTCAGCACATCCTGTGCTTCCCTATATCCTCTCTCCTAAAAGACAGAAGAATCAAAATAAAAGGAGGACAGATCAGAGAGCAAAGCACTAATACTTTGAGTCCACTCTTGGGCACTTTGGAGTCTTTGTTGTCAAACTCCATCCACTGCTGGACGACACGGCTGACGCTGGGCTCAGAGTTGTTGACGAGCTGGAAGCCAGTGATGTTCGCCCCACCTTTCCTCAGGTCTGTCAGGTCGATGTCCAGGAAACCCTAAGACAGGGAGTGGACAGGAAGAGAGGTGAACGAAGAAATAGATAGGGAAAGAGATATACTTATAGGTAATGAAAATAACTATTTATTTCATCGGCACAACACATGATTACACTGGTTGCATGTAAAGCAGAGGAATTTACTGAAATTCCTGGCAGTGGACCTTAAACCATACTTGCTTGAGTGACAATATTCCAAAATTGTGGGGTAGTCGCACTAGATCAGTGGTTCTTTATGGTGGCCTCTGCGACACGCTGTACATTTATATGACAGACGTAGGTTTTCTTTTCTTTTCATCTATTTAATCATCTTATTAACCCTCAGATTTAAGTTGGGACCATCAAAGCCCAAAAAATCAGGCCCAACACCCAAGTCCAAACGACAGCAGTTTCTGGCCCAAGCCCCGCCGTATTTTTCTCTCTCTCTCTCTTTATATATATATATAGATTCAAGCCCGGGGGAATATTGTGGAATTACAGCCCACCCTGGAGTCAGGAAATCAGGGGAAAAAAATTCATTCAGCTACATTTTACAGACATTCCTTTGGCCTTTTATTTCTTGTGGATTGATGGATTATTTTAACTGGAAAAGCGGTTCAAATAAAACACAAGAAAAAATAAAAACGTTTGGGTTGAATTGGTCATACATGTGCAATCCTCTGGTGATGCTTCATTTCACAAGTCTAAAAGGTTTGGAACCAGTGGTCTAGTGTGTGCACCTGGCATTAGAGGGTAATTCTGCACAATGCCGGAACAAATCCTTCTTTTTCATTGAGAGAGGTTTTCCCATTGAGCATACTTCCTCCCTGTCTTTACTTATGAGCAAGAGAAGTGAGAAAGACAATAATAGAGAACCTCATTTCATGTCTGTGTTCAGTCCGAAGCTAATCTCTTCCAGACTGAGTCCTCATAGGCTACTGTTAACAATGGCTGGATCAAAACCCTATAGGCTACTGGGAACAATGCAAGGGATGCCTCGGGCAAAGCAGAATGGAGAGTGAAGTGATTTACTGTAATGGTATCTTCTCCATGCATTTTCCCCCTGACTATTATGTGGACAAGTCTGTTTTTCAGAGTGGAAGAAAGGCAGATTCAGTCTCTCAGCAGGCTGCCTGTCAGCGCGGGGAGAAGAAGAGGTAGGCGATTGGGACCGGGTGGGAGTTGAGACAGAGCAGGGGAGGGGGAAGAAGATTTGTCTGTGGTTTGTCGGAGATTTAAGAGCAACGTTTTGACTGATGACAGAAAAAGGTGTTTCTCTGGTGTATCTCTTGTTCACCAGGCATCTGTCTGACAACACATAACTTTCTATCTACGGTATCTCCCTCTTCTCTGCTCTGATGTTATCTGTTTCATGTCATTTGAAGCTCCTGCTCTCTCTTGGCCGTATGCCTCACTCAAATTCCCAGTTGTTTATTTTCTCTGATCTTCACATCCATACAGGCAAGAAACATTAAGTCCAAAAGACTAACTAGCATAAAGTTCAGTTCTGGTTTTGGACATGGTCACAGGTACAACATGAAGGCTGTACAGTAACTCAAGCTATATGGCAGATAAATTCAAGCAAAGGAGAGGGCCGATGTTCAGTCTCCCCCTCCTCCTCTCACTACCATCACCATCCCTAATGTTCCTGTTGTTGCCAGGTGTCCATATTTCTCAGCTGAGCAGACAGACTAGTGTCTTTTTTCTGCTCCATGTATGAGCTAATGCGGTGCAGTGAGCTGAAGAGGTTACTATAGAAACTAGCCTTTGCCAACATGGCAATTGGGAGTGGGGGTGGGCACTCTGACATATATTCTAGCCACATTTTAATCACTGCAACTTTTTTTTTCACTATCACGCACACACAAAGCTGCAGATAATAAGTAAATTAGCGCAATTCTGAAAATGTGCAAGGACATAGAAAAAGTCACTTTTGCACAAACCTTTTAATGGGCCCATTATAAATGACTGTGGACACTTTGCGTATCAGCTGTTATTACCGTCCCGAGCCTTATCATTCAAAATTGAATCTGGAAAACTGGCCAGATAAGAGAGATTGAGCCAATCTAAAACCCCAGCAGTGAGAAATTGTTCATGTCAGCAGCTGCATATTAATGCCGTTATTACTACAGCTTCGGTTGATGTCAATTTTCTCTTCATTTGGTTGCATTCAGAGAGTCTGAACAGTGTTGAAGGGGCCCACCATTTGCACTGAGGAAATGGCAGCAGACAAAGAGAGCTAATGGATATAAGCTGGCATACATTCACCGCCTGACCTTTTTCTGTCACTGTGAGTCTGCATAGATTTCTGCCTGTCAAACACTTCCCACTTGTGAGTCTACTACTGTGCTGCTGTTATGTCTGCAGGTTTAACACTACAGTGAAAGAATATATGAAGTATCTGAAGAGGAAAATGGGATGATTATGGAACATAAAAGACATAAAACCAGATCATTTAGGCTAAATTATTCAGCACCTGCAAGTCTATTAAACTGGCAATAAAGCATAGAAACTCTGAAATCCTGTTAAAAGCCACATTTAATAGAGATGCAACTTCATTCATCAAGGCATGATAGTGCATCGACAAGGATAGGAACATTTTCAAAGAAATCTAAATAGATAAAAATGCAGTGATTTATTGACAATCCCTTACCAGGTTAGCCAGGATGTAGTGGTAGCTCTTTGCATTCTTGCCTTGTTCGACAATCTGGAAGACAACGTCAGAGGAGATGTAGAGAATGAAATGCCTCTGTGATATAAAAATAGACGCTTGGTCTAAGTGAGAGTGTGTGTACAACTTGGAGAGAGGTTTTCAATGTCTCGGCACAGTACACCTAGTAGAATACACAGTACTTGACCTTGAAGTAGGTTCGCAATAAAACTGAGAAAAGGGATTAAACATGAATGCGAGTAGCTTAACAAAGATCAGCTTCAATATGTCAACATGTATCAACAAGCTCCATATAATAAAATTGAAACAGCGATGGATAAAAATGCACTCTCTTCTCCCATCTCGGTTCCTCTCTTTTCCTGTCCCTTCCTCTCCTTTGTTTTTACCTTCGCCACACACCCAAGAAATCATTACCTACCTTTCATGTGTTAAAGACAACCAACTAAATGAATGAAGTTGCTTATATATTCTTATTATGACGTGTAACAAAATAAAAGGCTATTATTTGAAAATACTTTAACGTGTCGTAAAATCATTCTTCAGTTTGTAAATATAATATTTCATGTTTTATGTACTATATTTGCCTCCCTCCTCCTCCTTATCTTTTCCCCCCGCCTGGGATGATTAAAGTATTTCTGATTCTGATTCTGATACCTATTTTCAATAGTGTTCCACAGAGAGCTCTGATTTGATCTTTGATCTAATATTTGAATCATTTACAATATCTACCATAATCTAACAATAATCTCATGAAATAATGAAGTCAGCCAGCGCTGAACTGTGCAAAGGGCCCCTCTCCCACGCCGACATCTCTCTTCTGCATGCTCTGCCATCAGTCTCTTACTGCAGCCGAGCACAGAGGGTCAGGGCAGTCATCACAATGAGAGGTGTGTAGTACAGTGCCAGAACTGGTTTATTTATAAATGAAATGTGGACATTTGACACCAGTTTGAATGTAGATTTAAAAAAACAAACAAACACACACACACACACACACACATACACACATATCTCTACTGGTGGCACTCAAGGCAACTGCCTCAATAAAGAGACTGCTGTACTGTACAACAAATGTGAGTGTGTATATGTGTCATCACAGCATACTGAGCAGTCACATAAAATAAGGCCATGCAGGCAGCACTTATTCAAAGCCATGCGCCATCCAATGAATAGCCTAAGGACAGCAGAGAGAGGCTCATTCCACTGTCTCTGTTCAGGCACTATGCATGACCGCACACATTTTTCACTCCTCTACCTCTCTGTGAGCTTTATTCCTTGCGTACACTTGGGGGAGTGCACTCATTTGTTTGTGTGTTATGTGTGCGTGTCTAATGATTCTGTAGGTCATGACAGAAGGTGGCATTTGTTATTAATGGTGACCCCAACACAAGGCTGGCCCTGCGGCTGAGCCCTTGGCAAGGAAAAACTGAAGGGAAGGAGGAGAGAGACACACACACACCAGCGCTGACACCAATACAATCGACACCAGGGAAAAACACACATTACTGCCACAGTGGACTATCAAATGGAAATGTTTTGGATGTGAGTAGCGTTTTAATTATACATGCAGATTTGAAGTCATTCAGAGTTCAATCCCAAGAGAACGGGTCACTTTACTGTCTCTCAGTTGGAAAACATTTTTCGAGGTAGCTCTTCTGTCACGGTGAATGTTCTCTAAGGAGACTACATCAACATTCAGTTTGTGTGAGACGTGGCCCTTAGGAAACTGTCAGTGACATTATCGTAGGAGCATCTGTGTACTGTATGAGATGAATGAGATAAACACAGGAGGGAGTTTAAAGGGCAAAAGAGGCAGAAGTGTTGTGTGTGCATACGTGTGTGTGTTTTCGCCATTGTTTGAATGCACAGTCAAGGCAGTTTGCAGCAGATGTGGGTGATTGATGGTGGCCGTCTGCATGGAGAACTTCTCAGGCTCAGCTCCTGTAAACTGGTGAGAACTGATGCAATACCCTTAACTGTAGACACCAGGCCATCAATAACAGCCACACAGAGCAGCCATAGCTTACACATAAAGATGGAGACTGTATTTTTTCATTAAAGTGCATGAATGCACGCTTTTTTTTCTTATTATTATTATAAACAACAATATACTGAAAAAGAAACTATTAAAATCTGAGAAGTCATAAATCATACAAGTGACATCAACATCAAAACAATACAAATATGACAAATGTGTGGATGTTTCCGGGGATACAATTGCCTGTATGCATTAACTGCCTGTCTGTCAAGCTTTCTGTTTTTTCAACACATTTTTTCACAGCCGACTTGTCAAAGCAGGAGAAGCACAGGTGAAACAAAATTTGTTACCGATGGCATAGTTCCATTAAGCCATGTCAGTGAGCCAACATGCAAAACACCAGAGCCCTGGGACTAGCTCACCTAAATGGAATGCTCTCGTTAATTATATCTGTTATTTTCCCGCTATGACATGCCAAAAAAAAGGTCTATAATTATAGTAGCAGATTTACCACTCAAAATCTTTAGTGATTTTTGGAACAATTTTTTACTTGTGTTCCAACAGAGGTAGAGCAATGCAGGCTCATTTTTATCTGGATAATTGTGTTCTCAGCTGTATGCAGCTCTGTATGTTTCCCAAGGTAAAGGGATGTTGAAATCAGCCAGCCACAAATTAAAATCAACTAATGTTATACTCTTTGAAACCTACACCGTCAAGACAGTTTTCTTGACTTCTTGCCTTGAATCGGGTAAGAAAGAGGCTGTTGGTAATTTGGTAATTTGACTAGCACAAATCAAAATGGGCATTGTTGTTAGTTGTCACGGTGACAACACACGTCAGTGGGGCCATAAAGTGTCGCAGCTCGCTGGGAGGAGAGCGAACCGATGCAGCAGCCAACCAGCTGGCGGATTGCTAATTAGCCAGCTTGCTAATTCTGCCCTGCCCCCACACACCACACCAATCACAGAAAACGAACCAAACAAAGTTGTCACTCATCTGGCAATAGAAAGGTGCTTTGCTACACCATGACAGAATGCATAAAAATGCAAACGCTCTGACCATTCTGCTATGTTTTAATGTAAATGTCCTTTCTATCGAATTTCATTTCTTGGCTTAAGACATTGGCTCTTCACAGTGGCTGAATGGATATTTACTATTCAAACAACATTGGAAACGTCCATCTACCTTTATTTGATTGCAATTTGAACAATTCTTACGATGAGGAAACCAGGACCCTGGGAAAATACGAATTTCCCAGATCTGATCAGCTCTTGTTAGCTAGCAAATAGCTAAATTTAGCTGCATGTATTGGTTTAAAAAAAGCTGTCTCTGGCTGAGTTTTTAATGGTTCCAGCTGACTCTTAAACAAGAAACCTAAAAATGTACTTGATTAGTGAACAGTCAGTTATGATGCCAAGATTGTTTCTTTTTGTGCAGAGGTGAGTAAGTGATGATCCTATCACAGAGGAACTGTCGACTCCAAATGCCAAGCCTGTGTTATTTAGTATCTCTCCTGTCCTTGATGTTCCAGGAGAATAAACACCACAACCAACCCCCACCCTCCACTTATATAAGATGCACCGATCCAGTTTTTTTCCCTGATACAATCCAATACAGATACCTGGACTGAGCGTATCGGCTGATACCCAATACCCCGATACAATACTACTGTTGAATGAATGAACCGTATACCTTGCTATAGGCATCAGGCTTGACATAAACATCTAGCCTTGCTAGAAAAAGATAATAAATTAACACATATATACAGTGAATGTACTTAATATTATTTATTAACAATAACAAAGTGTACATTAGCAGCGGAAATAAATGAATAACACTTCCATGTAAGGTGCACTGCAAACAGATATTTTAAAATGTCATATAAAACTTGAACCGGTGTTGCAAACATAGAATTGAAGTGACTAGATCATTGTAACTGTATTGCTGTGTATGATATTAATAAAAAAGAAAAGACTGGATTGGAATGCTGGATCTGCCTCATTCATCCGATATCCGATCAAGCTAATAAGTTAATATCGGAACAGATATCCGATCCGGGTATCGGCTCATCATCTCTAATTTATATAGACTCCTTTTTCCTCCTGCCACCATCTTTTTTCATTCAATTAAAGCATGCACATGCTTGTTCTGAAGTGTGTGTTTTTTAAAATTGTTCAATAGAAGAAGTCCTTGAAACTTAACATGCAGGCTAGTTACCAGCTGTGATAGCAACGCTATTTTTTTTACACCTTGTAAAATCTGTGTGTGTGTATGTATGTATGTATGTGTGTATGTGATTTTGTTACCACAATAGCATCACAACTGTGCAAGATATAATCACAAAACTTTACCAGTAGTGGAGATCAAAACGAAGACCAAGTTTAAAGATGGGTGTGTTCCCATCAGTGGCACCATTAGTAGGGGGTAGGAAGAAGGGTTATTCAACCTTGTAGCTGTTGTGATCCCATCTGTAGTCACTCAGTTTATTATAATCTTAATATGTATCCAGAAGGAATACTTAATTGTCATGTAAATTCCTACTTGTATTATTTGCCAATGCGTAATTTACTATATGGTTTTATTATGTTATGAGGTTGCAGTCTTTCAGCTGAAATTGCATTATACTGTGTACTGCAACCTAATTACATAATCCCCTACTATTGCAAAAACAGAGAAAAGCTCTTTACCTTTTTAAGGATGCCAGTGAGCCTCTCAGTCTCACAGTCGATGATAATTTGGCCCTCCTTCCTCTTGTCCAAATCCTGGAACACTTTCAAGAACGAGGCCTCTGTCATGGTCTCCACATTGACCGAGGTCACCAGCCAGTTCCTCTCAGCTGCAGTGTCCAGAACCTTCTGCAGCACTGACAGGCCTAGACAGAAGAGTGGAAAAAGGTAAAACTTTTAGTTTTTTGGGGAACAGCAGGAAGTAAGTTCTGACTGAACTGGAAAAGAACTGTGTGAGCATTTAACTTCTGCAAACACATGTAAGATGAATTAAGTGATGAATGACTAGTTGACACTCAATCCCTAAGTGTCTACACTTAGTATACTTTTTTAGGCATTATGAGAAATAACTTTTGTGCTGGGGAATCACATACAGTGTGTAGTTATAGTATGAGCTGAAAGATTAATCAAAACAATTTGGGAACAAAACAGAAGCTTCACAGAAAACTGCTCTTGATAAGCTAATTCATCAGAACCTCCCCTGTAGCTTCAGTGATAAAGTATAATCAGTGGGACAGTCCATTAAGCCCTCTGACACATACAGGTGTGTTTTTCAGCTTGCACAGCACTGGGCTAAATAATCACCACTTCCACACTAACAAATAATCTGCTAGTGTATCATCGTCGACGACACTCACAGCCAGCTTTATGTCCACTGAGCGCCAATTACAAGGGGCGTTACTCAATTACACTGTTGCTGATATGTTGTGGAGACGCATGAGCGACACAGAGGGAGATGCAGCCAATGGGCTAAAGGCTCATGCTAAGACAGGAAATAAAAGGCGATTAGAGAACATATTGATTTTGAGCTCTGATTTACAATCTGAATCACTGTTGTACTCCTTTGCTGTTGGCGGTAGACCCATCAGATTCCTCTCAAGCTGGCAGCCACAGTTGTTTAACTGAGTAAATCAAGTAATTTCACCCGCAGCAGACTGGCACACATTACCTCAAATGAATCATAGCAATGACACAATTTTGAAAAAGTAAACTAATACATGATGTAGCTGTATTTGTTTTTCCTCCACTAAGCTGGCAAACACTATTAGAGCCTATACATAATGTGTTTTGAATATCCTCCATGCTTGTTTGCTCATGTTCATACAGGCATTTTATGCATATTGAACAAATGTAAATAATGCTTATCCACAACAACAGGAACACAGATGCTGTCAAAAGAAGAATGAGAAAGGCAGTCACAGCCTCTGAAAGATGATTGCCTGGCCTTATTAAAATGCACACCAGCTGCTCTCCAGGCAGTTCATGCTGCCTATTTGACAATAGGTCATTAAGAAATGAAATGATGGATGCTGTTTCACCTTCACATATGACCACAAAACAGCAAATGCAAATAAATTACACACACCGCAAAAAAACGATTTGTGTAAAAATGGACATGTAGAGCCTTTCATGGTGTCTCTATCCGTTCGATGAGTGAATAATTGCGGTCCTTGGTGCTGACAGATTCAGTAGTAGCTGTGAAACTGATGATAGGCATGGGAACAGAAGGGGCAGTTAATCATGGCCATGAATAAGGCCAGTGGGTCCTGAGGAGAATGGACAACTGTCTTTGAATGGAGTCCTGGAGTCTGTAAAAGTTTCAGCACCATGGACAGCATGCATTATAATCTAACCATAGAGTCTGACCCATCACTTTGAAAAGGAGGATCTGTCCCACTGAAGCAGTAAACTACCTTGTATCTTTTCATTCCTTCTTTTTCATGATCGTACGTCTTTGCAAATGTTTTTATGTGTGTATTTATCTTTTTATCTTGTTCTGCATCATGCAAATTATGTTTTAGTGCTTGAGCAAGACTAAAATTAATATCAACGTAATGCTTCATGTTGGGAATGTTTTGCACTGAAATGTAAAATAGAAAGATCTGGAGTTAACTTTCCCCTCAATGCTATCAGTGTGTATGGACTATTACATTTCCTATCTTTTCGTATCGCCCATCTATTTCCATTCCTTTCCTGATGTCTTCCCTTTTTAGTCTTACTATTTGCACTGAATATCCTCTTGCCTCCTCAAATGTAGCTGATACACCCCTATAAGTCAAAGGCAGCCTGAAAGTGAAGCTCGTTAGACTGGCCAAGGTAAAAACGGTCCTCCGAAGGCATCCTGGAAGAGAATAATATCATAATAGAATCTGGCTGCCATAAGCATCCTTTTAGCCAGAGGCAATACACGGAGACCTGGGCACCGGGCAATCGACAGCAGAGAAAATAACACTTTGGAAAATCATTTCCTGAATATTGTTTATGATAGGTTTAATGGGCTATTAAATTTGTTTTCTCATTCTTGGCTTTTGAAAATGAAAAAGGGAGACACTTTTATTAGCGGATGCTGCGCAGTAAGACGCTATGATGCTAATATTTTTTTTTTAAAGTGAAATAATGTTAACATCCCTGAAGTGTTAAGAAAGTGACACTGCATATGGTTTACTCGTGTGTCCTTGTCCACTTCAGATATTGATTAAAACACCAGAAGTATATTTTTAACATAAATACATGTCTAATATACTGTAAATATATTATACTAGACATTAGAGGGTTAATAATATAAGCAATATCAATTCAAGTGCTAAAATACAGTATTATTATTTGGAAATAGCACACACACACACACACACACACACACACACACACACACACACACACACACACACACACACACACACACACACACACACACACACACACACACACACACACACACACACAGAACTGATAACTTCCTCACAACTAAATATGATTTTTCTTAAAGGCTTAATACAACCCTCTAGGGAGGTTGGCCTAGAGTGTAGTATCCAGGCAACAGAGGACTTCTGATTCCACTGGCTACATCCCACCATTCAATCACACAGGGGCGACCCTGCACAAGCACAGACACTCCGCAACAGTTTGTAAGTTGGTAATGAAGGGATCACAGAAGATTAAAAAAATCTGTGGGACGTGTGTGGTGCTACGGTCATCATGAATCAATAAGGCTAGAGACCACCGTGAAATCTCCTCTGTCAATGCTTGATAGTGTGCGTTGAAGAGTGACATGATGACATCTGTCTTTTAAAGCTGACTTAAGCCTGCTTATGTCTTCCATAGAAGTCAAAAACATGAGTGGATAAAAGTTACAATAATTTGCATGTGCATAATGCACACACATATATAAAGCGTGCATGCTTTTGGGCACACTCATACAAACACATACAAAATTCCCCCTCCCTAGTTATGCTCCAAAACACACAACACCTGGGACGGGTGGCAATATGGAAAGGGTATAGCTAATTGGCTAGAGAGGAGTAGAAGAGGAGGAGGCTGACAGGTGTGGTGCTTTATTTATTATTTATTATGATGTTTAAATTGTATGTTACAGCATTTTTTTGTGTTGTTTTTTGGCATGCTACTGACAAAGAGAATGCCGCGACACTGGTTACTGCTGAGGATTGCTCAATGAAAAGCTTAGTCTTTTGTTCCATTGTGTGATTTATCTTCACTGCAGGTCAATGGTTTTTTTTCTGCATCTGCACAAAGATAGGGGTCGGAAATAAATGTTCTGATGGCTGGTCCTTGCTGCACAATTTCAACAGTAGACCCCATGGCTGTCTCCATGACAATATGAAGACGACTAATGGTCGTTGGTTTAATGACTAGTTTTGCCTCTGGCTGTCTTCATGTGCATGCATTTGGAATGCTTCTTAGAATAAATCCCATGCTGAACAATGTTGGTATTCAATTATGAACGAGGATGATAACGTATTGAAGATAAATATCTATTTATAATTGATAATTGAAAACCTTCAAACGGAATAGATACATTGTCCAAGTGGCTTAGCCCACTTCACAGTCACATTTTTCTATAATGATCAAACATATGAAACATAAAGGGGTCCACTAAAAAATGATAAAGCCAAATATATAATAGTATGATTAAATAAAATAAATGAGTTCTAAGTTTCCTACCTGAGTCAGAACTGTACATGTAGACAAACTTGGTCCATCCGTAGTGGTCGATCACTCCCACTAGTGCATCCTGGAGCTCGGGCCTCAGCTGGATGACAAACTGGTTGGCCGTCTCGATGGGGAAGGATGGTGTGACGAAGCAGACATGCAGTGCTCCGCAGAAGGACATGAGCATGTTGACTGTCTTCCTGTCATACAGGCCGATGATGGCATACACACCTTTGGAGAACTGGGAGCAAACTGCCGGAGAGTAAACAGAGAGAGGGGATATGAAGAAAGTTAGTCTCCGGACTAATTAGAGGATGTTCAGCTGATTAGATGCACTGTCTTGTTTTTTATTGCTAAATGACACCTCCATTATATGTGTACTTTAAATTATGTCCTGTATATTTCCTTATTTGGGAGAGACAGGTTATGGTTCTAATACTGTAGAACCTGTTTACATGCTTTAATGTTCAAAAAAGACATTCATTTTTGTCATGCTGTCTTTCTGAATTTACCTCTATGTCTCTGTCTGAAACATTCGGTTTTAGCAAGTCATGTCACCTAAGTCATCCTCCAGCGCTTTTAAATGTACTGTTGAAAATAGCTCTAGTGGCCTTGCCCTTGCTTCCATTCAGCTACTCTCTGGCATGTTTATGTAGAGCTGGCCAGTTTGTCCATCTGTATGCCACCAGTATGTGTTTGTCTTCAGTGAGATGTGCAGAGGGTGAAGACAGATTAGAGAGGTTAATCAATGCATCCCCAGGGTTCCATTGACATTTTACTGGCAGCAGGAGGTGGTTTGCATCTCTCACATACTTTTCTCCCTCAGTCTCTACATTTTTACTTCTCCCATTGTCTGTTTGTCACTCTGACTTCCTTCACACCCTCTAATATCTTAAAATAGCTCATTTATGTTCACAGTCTTCTCTTTGGAAGGTATGTCCTCTCCATGCTTTCAGCATAGCTTGCTATCTTTGCACTTGCAGGTCTGGCCTGGGCTATTTTCTGCCATGGCGAGGGGTGGGCCTTACTTATCTCAGTATTTACCAAACAGATTGAAGTCGCTGTCTGTCCCTGCGCGAGGGCCAGCTTGCTGCTAGGAGCTGAGGGCAAGACAGAGAAAGGATGGCCCACACCCAAAATGCCTAACCCGTCACAGACCTGCACCCGCCGGGCAGCCACGTGTGTGTGACGGAGATGGGGGGAGCGAGAAATTCAGTGGCATCACATAAAAATACATAGGCATACACGAATGAACACACACACACACACACACACACACACACACACACACACACACACACACACACACACACACATATGCAGTCTCTAGTGCTCCAAAGGCCTGGTGACTCACCCTACTTAAAGCAAGCCCTGAAATAGACATTTTGAGCCTCACCACACTGACTCAGTAACAGAACTATCTTTCCTTCATGGTCTGCACACGCTGTCGCTATTAAATCGACACTCTCTCCGCTATTGCTTTCCACTAGCACACATTATATTTCCCCTTACAATTTTCTAGGACCAATTTCAGCCGTGGCCTCCATGTTCTGCCTGGATGAAAGGTAATGAGAACTTGTTTGACTTTTTGTGCAGTGTCCCATTACTCTACCCTGCAGCAGGTTACCATGTTTCACTGAATATGAATCATATCTCATACCTGCAGTATGTGTATCTAACAAAAAAATACAAAACATGCAGCCATGTGGCATAGACCTCCTGCTCCGAGCTGGCAAGAGAATCATGTGCTCCTCTAATTCGACAAGAGCATGACACAGAATATTAGTGTAACTCAGCAGTCTTGGGTCTCGTTCTGATAGCAGTATAGAGGAGCGGCGTACTGAGTGTGTTTGTGTGTGAGGGGCTTGTTAGTGCTGCTCCACATGTGTACCGACATTGGAGGCAGGGCTGAGAGACCTAAAGTGATCTTGAAGACCCCAGCAACACCTGTCCACCCTGGCACTCTGTGTCTCCTCGCCACAGTTACAGCTGCCTTGGCAGCAGAACTGAGGTTGCCTGGGCAACGGTCTGTTTCTCTGGCAGGGATTACAGTAGCTCTGAGCTGCTAAAGGACTTTTGGAAGATGAAGTGGGAATTGTGAGTGTTTGGACATTTTGTCATAATAAGGTTTCCCCTCAAGGAATTAGCTAATTTGCAAAACTGACATGGCTTTGCAAAATCCTCAGATAATTTCTGAAATAATGCATTTGCAGCCCATTTCCCCTGCATCACATTTTTATTTACACTCAAAACCAACCATAATGGTTTTCCAAAAATCAAAAAGTCTTAAAATACAAACAGATGATGCAGAAAAGCTCACTTGAACGGTGTTGAACTGTCTCCTGGTTTTAAATTTGCACTCTCTCTAAACTTTGTCTATGAATGAACAATAGTAACAATTGATTTGCATTTGGTGTGGTCAAAGAGTTTGGAGCAGCAGGAAAAGGGAGGAAACCTCAAATCCTAAAGGGACTGATACTTGCACAACAGGAGGAGCTGTCAAAAACAACTCACACAGCTACGATCTTCCCTGTTCTCTGTTTCCTGTGCCTTGCAGCTGTTCCTCTGCTTAGCATGAGCTAAATACCAAATGACAGACGTGTCTGTGCCGGCTGCACAAAGAGGGCGTGTTAGTGACAGTTGTTTCTGCATCTGAATTTGTGGATGATGAGAGGATGATGCTGGGGTTACTAGGCATCACTGCATCTTTCACGCTGGTCGTGAATGTGTATAGCCCAGTACAAAATCACATAATACTACTTGACGATTAGTGGTTGTCCATGCAAAATTAAATCTGACTTCGATTTTATGACTAAATTAAAATGAAGTTTTAAAAACTATTTGAAACAATTATGGATTCTACAAATGTATGAAGGGCTTAGTTTGCAGCTTGAAGGTTATTTTACAGATGCTCAGAAATAAAAGAAACAATCTATAATCATTTGTGTTCCCATAGTCCCATATTACGCTAATTTTCAGGCTCATACTGTCTTTCTAATAAAGCATGTTGATATCCTTAATGGTCAAAAAAGCCCATTAGGTTGCTCATACTGTCTGTTGGAATATACCTGTATTCACTCTCTGTCTGAAACACTCCATTTTCCCACCTGTCACTTTAAGGCCCCCTCTCGAAAAAGCTCAGTCTGCTCTGATTGGTCACCAATTCCGGGTCATTTTGCATCTGCACTCTCAGTGTCTCTGTGCCATCACTACAGGCGGAGAATGACTGTAACAACACTGTAGCGGCACTTTCTACCTATATATAGTATAGTTGTGACATCACAACCGTACAGAAGTCCTGACGGCTCGTTTAAAGACACAGTTTCTGAATACAGGCTGTGTGCATGTTGCTGTGGATTGAGCATTTTGACATTTTATATAGCACCTCCACCTGCTTTATAATAAAAAAGAGACATGGATATCTTCTGTATTACAATGTGGGACATTTAAGGCAATGTCAGGGAAATGATCCTCATATCAAAGTGAGACTATTTGAATGGGTACTATATAAATACAGGTACATTTTTGTTGAAAAAAAACTGCATTAGTCAACTGTGTCAAGGTGCCCTTGTGCACGGTACCTGCCTCCCAGCTGCTCCACTGGAGCTACACACTAACCTATTCAGGACTGTAGTATTGAGCAGCTCCTTCGTGGGTGTGTGATTCTTTTTTCAATAGCTCTGCATTGCTTGATATGTTGAAAAAATCAATACAGTTGAATTGAATTTTACCGGGAGCAGTCACAAAACAATTTTTAAAATGTATTTTTTTTTGGGGGGGGGGGACCACAGCCAGGTAGGTTTGCAAGAATCAATATGAGGAACATCTTTTGAGCGTGTTGGCTCAGTAAGCACGTGTACTCTGGACTCATTGGTTTACTGTGACTGCATACAGACTACATATTCTGATATGGATGTTATATACATTATACGCCTCCAGAAACACACACAAAAGGAACACAGGGCTTCTACTAGTTTCCTCCCCTGGGACTTGCATGCCATTATCCTGTGTAACATTAAGGTCAGCAGTACAGAAGGAATTTCACAGCAGCAGGAAGCCGGGTTCAGCTGGAGGGAACTACTGATTGGAGATTTCTTGTTCACCCATCCATAAAGGTCCTTTTTTAAAAGAGCCTCACTACTGAGGAGTGACATATCAAGGGACTACACAAAATATAATATCCAATTAAATAGCTGAATCTCATCAACCGATCAACAATATATCATTCTCTATTCTGTTTCTTCAGTCTCACTGTGACATTCCACAGAAGTCGTGTTTTTGTTCCCCTCCAGGTATAGATGAGCAAAGACCGTGGAATGGAAGCGTGAGGAGCTGAATCCAGCCCAGCTTTCCTCCACCTCAGCAAATCTGCTAGATTGACTCCACCTTTGTTCAGTGAGTCTCAATTCTAGTACTACACCCGAGTGACTACAGAACATAATCTAGACTGATGTCTGTGGAGGTTTTTCCTTTTAGTCAAAACTCTCTATTTCAAAACCCAGAGGAATAAACATTAATGAAAGGAAAACAGCTGACAACTGAGTGCTGGAACCAGAGAATGTAAAACATTTCATTTTTGAACCATGCTAGAAGCAGGGATGACTGGTCTGTCCGTCAGTCGGTCGGTCGGTTGGTTGAACACTTTTGTCCAACCTGGATCTCAAGGTGGATGGCTATGGCATTTTGTAGAGAGATTTATGGTGCCCAGTAGATAAGCCTTAATGACTCTGGGGATCATTTGACTTTAACTGTAGCATCACAAACAAGTCAAAGTTTCCACTTATCCTCAGCAAATACGTGGAAAACTTTAAGTTTAGTGCTAATTGGTAGATCTTACAGTGCTAACATGCTCAACTAACACCGTAAACATTATGGCTTGATATTGACTTGTTAGCTTTGTCCTTGCATTATCATTTAGCTCAAAGAAATGACCGATCTGCTACCACAGCTGTGTACTTTCAGTCCAGATGGTTGATAATTGAATAAAATGATTAGGTTATTATCAACAAAAATGACTTGATTATAGCTTCAGATGGTTTTACTGAAAATAATGGCTTGTCATATTTGTTGAAACTGTCACTATAACCTGTGTTCCTCTGCCTTCTCCTAGTGCTGCTAATGGCATTTGTAAGACTCAATCAAAGTGTCTAACCCAGTGTCAATGACTGCTTGTGAACTCGTATCAAACTGTCAAACTAAATAGTGCTGATCAAACATGAATCAAGGTTACATTACTGTATTTCCACCTCAAAAGTTTTAAATTTATTTTATTGTAATATGTAGCTGTAAAATGAGGTAGTTTATGACCAAGTCGAGCCAAAACCACTCACCTCCCACCAGCTGACGGGCCAGAGCAAACACTCTCATTTTACAGCTACTGTACACTAAGAAGTACTGACTGTGAAGAAGGTCCTTTGCTCATGTCTGAACGGGCACATTGTTGTATGTAATTCTACATCTCCCTCCTGCCTGATTTCCTATTATCTGTTTGGAACAGAAAAACCGGTATTCTTGGGTGATTCAGACTTATATTCACAAGGTACACTATAATATCTCTTCCACGTTTAGTTTAAGGTATCCTTTTAAAAGACGAGAGGGATGATAGGAACAGGGAGGTTGCTGTCCCATCAGGCAGTAATATACACCACCTCTACAAGGGTGAAGGGTCACTCAATCAACCACAGAGCACTTTGAGGGGAGATAAACACATCTGACATCAGACACTGGAAGACACCCACAATCATCCTCCACTCAGCCACCCATGGCTAATAACTGTCAGATGATGTGTGTAATAAAAACAGAGAACATGTTGTGGTCCCTCTGGTCCCATTCATCTTCAGAATTGCTAATCAGCTACATTAATGAGAGGCGGGGCAAAATAAGTCGATATCTGTCTCAAACAGGGGCAGATACACACGCGTTGAGGACCCGCACATGCTCCCTCCCTAAACAAAAGGAAATGCCTCGCTGAGTTTGACAAGAGAGCCCGTCACAGCTTGTGCTTGTGAACAATTCCTTAGGTGATGGGTGGGGGTGGCCTTCCAACGCATAATGAATCATACAGTGCAGAAAGGCTGAACAATATGGGGAAAATAATCTAATTGCATTTTTTTGGACTGATATTGAAATTCAGTATTTATTTATTTTTTATTTTTTTGGGGGGGGGTTCCTTATCTTCCATATTGTTCACCAACACAACATTGTGTACAGTCAATGATGCATAATTATGAAATGAGATTAATTCTCAATAGAATATTACTGACTACTTACTATTATGACTTCTAACTTCAAGCCCTGCAAACATGTAATATACATCATCACTTCAAGGACTGCAGAACAACAGGTCATGGTCATGATTTTTTTGATGTTCACATCGGAGCAAACCCCCTTCACTTCACCCAGTAACTGGAGAACAAGACACACAGATTTTAATTGGGTTAAGGAGATGCAACATTTATTCATAGACAAACTGAAACCCACAC
Source organism: Echiichthys vipera (assembly GCF_963691815.1). Lineage (NCBI taxonomy): Eukaryota > Metazoa > Chordata > Actinopteri > Perciformes > Trachinidae > Echiichthys > Echiichthys vipera. Next base: position 21,803,137 of record NC_139831.1, on the reverse strand, counting down.
TGTATATTAACCACCACTTGACAACTTATTGCTAATTTCGCCAACACCAGTTTGCTCTCAGGGCATCCATTGTCACGCTCTTTCTCTCTCACACTCCACCACACTGAGTTATTCACCAAAGGAGCTACACTACTCTCATAACAATGTTATACGCGGTTGCATCAAAGCTTGCACATGGCATTTTACAAGTTGTTTTCTTTTACTGTCATTCGCAAACTTTTTTTTCTCTCAACATGTATTGGCTTGAATGTTTCCAGACATAACTAAGTAGGAGGGGTTTACAGCAAGGACAGTTTTCTCTCTGGAATTTCCTCCAAACAGTGTTAAGATCTATTCCGCAAATGATTCGTTCCTTGTGTAATGCATCATTGTACTGCAAACAAATGATTTCATCCAGGAATACTTGTGATATTAAGTCAAGAAATTTAAAACAGATTTAAGAGGTGTTTAGGATGGGGTGGGCTTTGCCTTACTGCCTTTCTACCTCTCTACTCCATGTGCCCCATGAAGTGTTGCGCTCCAGAGAGGTGCACTCACTATTCCCCCGGTATAAACAGCTTTAGCTCCTCAAGCTTAAGGGAGATTTACTGCCTGTGCAAGAGCAATAAAATTGTGTTTATGTCACTGCTGTTACTGATGTGTGGCAAAAGAGAGACACAATAATAGAGAAAAGGGAGGAAAAGATAGACGAGGAGGTGAACTAAGAAAGAAGAAGAAATTAAAAATAATAGAGAAAGATAGCAGACAGGAAGACTTTAAACGCTTAAGCTTCCACCGCTGGGAATAGCAGTGATCAGAGCAGCTGACCAGCCAAACAGATCTTAGATTAACGTCGGGAAGTGTTGGATACTCATGAGAGATTACATTAGTGGAAATGGGGGTAATGGTAGGTTAATAAGGATGAGCCAAAAAGCAAGTGTGTCTCGAAAATGTAGGTGAGGGCTGACAGAAGGCAAAACTGGTTTCTGGGGAGGAGAAGAAACAGAAGCATTAGTGTCTGTGAGAGGAGATGATAGGGACACTGCTGTGAACAAAGGGAACAGATGCCAGCCTAGCAGTGGGAAACACAGGGACCACACGGCGGAATCTTGATCTCCCCTATTTCCTCTAAGTAATAAAACAATGGCACCGCATCGCCTCATTAAATGGGTAATCGAGGGTGTGAGAGCACTCCCCTCAGCTCCAAACACATCTCTCTCTCTTCCTGTGTCTCACTCTCTAACCTTTTCATGCTATGCCATTGTCTGTCCTCCTCACTGTTTCTCGCCACATTCCCAATTTGGTTTGCTGCAGAGCCTTGCCGCCTGCTGAATAAATGCTTACCTGGCCAGCGGGTCAGAATCCCAGCCCAGACCAACTCCTGTCAGGGGGTATGAAAACTCCAATTATCTCCTTAACAATCTTCCCTTCACAATTATCTCCCCATCTGCGTATCAGTATCGACAGGTGCAGAGGGGCGGTCTCGCTCACTCACTTTTTCTCTGACAGAAGAAGTAATGGAGATGGAGATTTGGAGCAAGAAGAGGCAAACACACAAGCTGCATGCTAATTCATTAGGAACTGCTCTATAAATTACACAATTGTCGTCAAAGACAAATGAAGTGTTCATAATAAGACCTGAGCAAAATCTACAACCAGAAAAGTTGCAACTAACTAGAGCTACAAGTAACAACTTCTGTTGATGCTGATAATCCGTTGATTCTTTTTTCTGATTAATCACATAATCTAAAAAAATCTGTCTAACATCTGTAATAGAAAGACTACACTATTCCCCAGACAATTTCCCAAGGGGTTATATTTAAATATAAGCAGCTGAAGCATTTGTCACTTTTGCTTCATAAGTGACTTGAACAATTGATTATTGTTGTCAATTCATTTCATCACTTGAGAAACTGCTTAAATATACAGTGGCATGACAAGAGCGTCTTTTGGCACCTCATCATATTGATGTAAAATTTGGCAGTTTGCTAAAACCTTCCCCCAAACAGCAAATATATAGCTTAGAATAGCAGAAACCATAACCAGGAATGGCAGGCCTGTCAATCTTTTGAATTCTCCTCATGATAAGTGGTGAGTTGGGGGCTTTTATACGCAATATCTTTAACATTCAGGGTGTTCTTTTCTTTTTTATTGTTGTCGTTTTTCTGCCTTTACAAATTAAAAACACAAGCATAGATGTAAGGAATTAATTAAACAATGTGAAAAACTAACTTGATTACTGCCTAGTAACACTAATGTAGCATTATTTTACAAGCCAAGTAGCATATTGTTCGCGGAGTTAGAGGATGTAAGACTCTCATTCTGCCACAAATATGTTTGCGACAGTATCATTTCAGGGGGGAATTGACAGTCACCAGCTAGAATTGAGAACCCTGCTTTTGTCCACCTTTGTCTGAAGTCAAGGACTCTGTGTTTCAGAAAATGTCTTAACATTTTAAGTAACTCTGCCACCATTATCACTGTGAACTGCATATGTCCTGTACACGAATGGAAACCTTGAGAGATGTAGCAACAGTTACGAAGGAGGGTAGGGTTTAGTGGACAGTTGAGTATTTACAACATGAATCTGATATCATTTTGCATTAGTCCAACTCACTGATGTGTAATATTAGCCCCAAAAGTCTAATAGACCTACAGATATGGGGGGAAACAACAGCATAAACTCAATATGTTAAAATATCTGGTGTAGACGAATATCGTCTCATGGCATGCATTGTCTCAATGTCCACATATAATGCCCAATGCATTTTTATTTGTCTAGTTTGCTTCTCCAACTTTCAGCAAAAGGTCTGGTGTCATGGCAAGGCATTGAATTTAGTACTGCGAGCATCTTCTACAACAGCAGTCTTGTGCTGTTACTGTCACAAGAGCATTGTCACAAGAGCAGTTACACTATGTCACAGTGTTTAGTGTGCTTGTAAGCTTTGTTCCTCATTACCATTACAAGTACACAGAAGCTCCTGAGATGCACTGTATGACAAAAGAGGGACTCGCTTCTTTCTTTGCTACAAAAACATGACAGCTACCATCATTCGGCACTCATCCCTCCACCCTGCAGCACAAATCCTGGTCCTCATCCCTGAACACATTGTTTTCTAATTGCCAACCCCACACGTCTCAGCTCCGACCTCCATGTTCCAGCTGCTATTACCTCCAGAGATGACAGATTCGTCTTAAATACTTAGCAAGCTTTTATGAATAGAGAGAAGGTTTCGGAGCAGGCTCAAAAAGAAAACGAGGGGAACAAATAGAAACAGAGGTGACACAGTCATCACAGTAAAGAATATGTGTGATAAAGACTGGTATCTCTCAACAGAACTCTCAAACCTCAAGGCACTGAATGGCTGTTGATGTTACTTTTATTTGGCGGATATTTCTTAGGAAATGGTCATACAGCGAGTGAGGAGATTAAATGACAGGTCTCTTATTTCTCTTTCTTAACCATTTCTTTCTTCCCCCACCCCCTGCCCCACATACACATTCCCTCTTCCTTTCTTTTGCAAAGCAATGCAGGCTCACACAACACCCAGAAACAATCTCCATCCTAGTCTGCTCCACACTCTATCACTCTGCTGCTTGGGGAGCAGTTTTGGCTGATCTACATTGATTGCTATGGGCCATTCTCTATCCCTGGCGCTCGGGTGCAAGAAAATCCAAGCCTTCTCATTCATCAAACCAGCACCTGCCAGACTCTAGCCCAAGAGAAAAATCATCAGCTTCTTTTTTTTTCTCCCCCATTCTCTTTGTTTTCTCCTCGACAAATAACTGTCATGTACCGAACTGAGGGAACAGTGATCTGCTGTTCGTCCGCCTTTTTCAATAACACACTGACGACTCAGTAATCCCTCCGAACATGCATGCGCTGTGGAAGTCAGTCACCAAAGCTGTAACTCAATGACTGACACGGTAGCTACCCAATGAAATACAACACCCCAGAGCCTCACTGACACCAGCCAAGGGGTCTGAAATCGCAGCTTAACCTCCACCACCCATCATCTTTTTCTTAACACTTCCATCCCAGTTGAGACTCTTCTTTCTGGGGTGTTGTTTGTACCGGTAGAGGTGTAAGATCAGAGCAAAAAAGGTTGAATATAAGAAATACAGAAATAAAGTCTCCAGGAGACATACTGGAAGATCCTTTAGAGTATTTTTTAGCATTACAGTGCTTAACACAGACAGTTCAATAACTGCAGAGTTATTATTACATATTTATGCTTATAACTCCATGAAGTGATAGCATTGGATGTGCTGCATTGAATAATACATTAAATGCATCTGCTCGAGCTCTGTGTCTTGTTAACTTTTGTGTGTGTGCAAGTATGTGATCACAGGACTTCACAAAGCAGTCTCACTAGCACACACACATTTCTGTTTCGTAAGAGAAGAAACTACTGTGGTGAGGAAAACTTAAAGAACCCCTCCACTCAAAAATGTGTTATTTTTATATAAGACTATATGACTATAATGACTTGTACTCGTGCAAAGTTTGTCACTAGAGGGGGATGTCCGTGCACTTCCCTACAATTTTGATGAAAATGTACAGTATACGATATATGCTTGGAGTTATTGGATACTTGGACTCTTTTAGGCCTTCATATACTGCATCAAATTGGTTTGGTTAACCTAGGACTGTGTTTAAAACCTGCCCGACTGACTGCTGCTGATGTGCTCACGCTCTGTCTGATTTCTTTTTAGGGTTGACGCAGCATTCCCAGATTCAACGAGCAATTAACTTGGAAAGTACAATGGTATTTTTACTGATAAGAATGATGGACAAAGTACAAAAATAAATTGTAAATACCCGAAATTATCCTTTTATGTTGAGTCATACTTGCATCAGTCTGTGAATATTCACTCAGCCACTCAGGCATCTCCATTGAAGCCTATGCCAATTATAAATTCAACAACATATGTCATTATCTTTGACCTGCAACTTGGCACTTGTGTAATAAGAAGTCCAAACATCCACACGCTTATTTCCATTGTGAACAGCTTTCTGCCCTGATGTTTTTTTGAGGAGTGATTTATTCTACCCCAGCGCCTGTAGTCGTATAGAAAAATCGCACGGAAAACTGCAGCAATGCTTTGCTCAGTATTTCCTGAAGAGACCTGTGACATCATATCCTGTTTCTTTGGGGTCTGAAAGCTAAATTTACAGCCTTACACCATCAAAGTATGTCATTAACTTAATAAATATATTCAGCACCATAAAAAATATAGTTATTGACAGTGACAGCGTCGATATTAGACCACCCCTGTACTTGACCTCTACCTGTACAATCTCTCTGTGACATAGACCTACATACATCCCATCACCCAACAGTAATTCAAATCTGTCCTCTAGGCCTTCCCAAAGGAAAGCATCCCCCACCCTTCTCTCATCTGTGCCGTATTGATCGGTTGGGCAGGCCTCTATGCGGTGCTCAGTTCATTGATCATGGCTGCCTCATAGATCCTCTTCCAGTCCTCTTTAACTGACCCTCAGAGACCAGGGGAAATACTGCTGCCTATGTCGCCGTGACAACCCAGATCGTCTTTTCCATGAACACTAATTAGTCTTAATGAAAGGTTTATTGTCAGGATGGCTGAACTGGACACAAAATCAAATGCGAGTTAGTGACTCATAAAGATAAATGTACATGCATTACAAAAGTACTCCCACAGTCTGAAATGTTACTTTTTGCTGCTAGGTGCAATATCCTGCAGAAAGATTTTAAACCAGAAATAGCCAAAGCCCAGCCTCAATCTCACCACACACATGTAGGATATCAAAGAGTAAAGTAGATAATATAGGCATGAGCCTGCAGGGGATTTGACATGAAGCTAGTGATTCACTGAAGTCCTTATTACAAACCAAGTCAATAGCAGATTATGGTAATGTGATAGCTAACTGAGGGGAACAGTGACTAATATTCTCCATGTACACACAGCTTCCTTGGCAGTTATTTTTAACCACTGGAAACATGTAAAATGAGCCAGTGCAGGAAGCGCTTCTACTGAAAATATGAAAACAAAGGCGCATATAGAAAAAGAGCCATGATCCATAATAATCAATGCTGAAAACGCAGGTGCTCCACCACTTTATGACTTGGTTTTGTGTATGTGAACAGAAGAGAGAAGACAAAGAAATACAAATGAGCTCCAGTATCCTGTCTCATATTATTCCAACAGTGTTGCCATCATCATTACTTCCCAGATGACTCCACAGAAGGGAAATCAAATGATTCACTTTGCCACAACATTCAATGTCTCTATTTAGTTTTTGCTTTTCTCTCCTACCTTTGCCCTAGCCCACCCCTAACCCGCTGCCCCATGTTCTCCTGCTCTTTAGGCAGGTGCAAGTGTGTGTGAGCATGTGTATGTATGTGTGGTGGGAGGGCTTGCTTCTGGAGGAAGTGGCTAGTCATAAGAGCCAGCCGGATGAGGGTGATACTCATTATCACCCTCATCCGGTGCTCCATTCATCCCTGCGCACAAGGGCCCATTCACCCGCTGCTTTTCACGCTTTTGGACCCCAAGAGCCCTGGGTATGTTCCCACACACACACACGCTTAAAGAGGTGAACTGTCACTCACTCAAGACATCCTACACAGATGACAGAATGGGTGCCCAGATGCGAACACAAACATATACACACTCCTCCACACAGGCATACTAAATAGAAAGCCAGGAATAGGCGGCTTTGCTCATCTGAGTCATTATAAGCAGGCCCCGGAGCCCTTTTTTTTTTTCCTTATAAACACGTCTCTATAGCCATCACATCCAAAAACTCTTTTAGAACAAGTGACACACAGCAGGAAGAGGTGTCACTTTCATTTTTGCCGTCTCCCTTCGCCGTGAATCTATGTGACATCCTTGTTCCACAGCCCCACCATCATACCCATGGACTGCAGCCTTATACGAGTCACATTGAAGAAATATGTCATTGATGGCATCGTGGAGAGGATTGAGAGGGGTGACTGGATGGAGTGAAAATTTTTTAGATGTCTTGTCGTGCTGACAGCACCTGGATCTAGTTAAGCTCTAGTAAAACTCGAAAACTGGCAGGGATCCTTTAATAATAAAATAATCGGTTTCAAGTAGGTTCCTGAAATCTTACAGAACAGGATATTTTATCTTTGTCGGCATTTGAAGTATGTATTTTGAAAAAACATCTGCTTTGACACTTTCTCTATTTTTAATGGGTTTGGGAAGCAGTTCTACTAATTAACTCAATAAAAAGACAGAGAAAAAACAGTTAACAGAAGGTAGGTATATGTCATGCCGCACGTTAGCCATTAGTATAAATCGTCATATCGTTCTTTAACAGCCTACTGTATGTATGCTGCTGTCTCTCTACTAGGTGCATGCTGTGAGTAAGATATTATTGTATCCCCCGTCCTTCCCCCATCCCTCTCTGCTGTTATAGGCGCCATGCTTTTTTACCACTAGCGGCATCCCTAGAAAAATTCAGCTAAAGCCTGACCCTCATATTCCCATCACATTCCCTTCAGAGCAGAGGACCATCTCATTAATGAGGGCATCTTGGGTGTGTTTACATTTCATTACACAGCTCTGCCCAGCTCACCAGACCTAAATGGCTGGGGGTGGGGTTGATGGTGATAGCCAGGGGACCGTCCCGTTTTTCAAATGTTTTCTGCACCTCTTACCTGGAATTTTTAAAATGGACCTCTGCAAAATTGTACATACTTAAGCCAAAAGGATACACTTCCTAAAGTATGTTTTAATGAACAGGTAGGAGAATTATACTAAATAACAACGTGTGTAAAGTGTATCTACCCTATACTCTGACAAACAAGTGCAAATTTTATTGTGATAGTGTTCAACATTTGCCAGCAGCCAGCACTGAATGTCTATAAATCATCATGAGTGCTGTTTCAAATCCAATCCTAAACTCATAACTAAATCACATAACAACTGTAACAGCCACATTACATTAAACCTCTGTGTGGGAAAAGGCTCCTAGATTCACACATATGAACATTCGCTGGCCTCTGGGAGGACAGTGGTGGATCAGTGGAGGAAATTCAAGGAGATGATGAGTGTTGAGGGAACAAGATTTGTCACCCTTGTCATGCCATCCAACAGCTGACCAGCGACAGAGATGACTTGAATAGGAGCAAAAATGACATGAGGAGAGAGGTTATGGAAGTGCATTGTAGAGCTGAGCAGTTGCCTACGGTCCTTACAGTATTTAGAGAAATCAAACAAAAGATGGAGCACCTCATGGTAAGCATGGCTGATGAGCTGCTGAGAGTCTACGCGAACAGGCCACAAGAAGATACCTGACACAATGCTATTTGAGCTTAAGCACTGACTCGTCAGAGAACATGAGAGACATTTGTGTCTGTTGCATTGCATCAGAGAGTGCACACTTCTCAGTAGCTCACAGAGAGCACTAATGGATTGAAGTCGCAGTTGTCACAGGAAGATCTAGAATTTCACCAAAAACTCAGCAGTCAATATGACAGCTAGAATGATGTGGCACTGAAATTGGCACCCAGTTAGCACAGGTACTGAAACAGAGATGTGCCAATAAGGATTGTTGGCAAACGGGTGGCCAAAAATAACATGTCCCACAGGCGACATCACACATGGAAGGCGACTTGTCAAGCTGTCAATTCCAGGCCCAAGTTTCTCTGGTAGCCAACTGAGGAGTGGCCGGCAATACCTAAAATGCCCAACTCAAGCAACCAATTTTTTTTAGAGTTCCCACTCTATTTAAGAAATCCTTTTCCAGGACCTTTCCAGGACATTTTCAGGAGTTTTCCTTCCAAATGGTCATATAAATATCCAGTAGGCTTAGTACTAACATATTTAGTGCACTCCTGGCTATGGAAAATATATACTTGACACCAAAAAGATTGTTGCAAGTCTGTTCTAATCCACAGATTGACAGACACAGGAGCTGCAATAAAAGCATTCCACTTCACATCTGGTAAACCCACTTTGAAGTGTCATACTGTACGGATTATTCTACAAACGTGTTTTAAACAAAATATGCACCTAGGTTTACATAGGTGATCTGAGCGAGGGGTTTAAATACAACTCAAATTTCCCAGGAAAACATAGCTTATTTCCAGGATATTTGGACATTTTAATCAATTCCCAGGTGTTCCCATGACTGGAAAACCAGTCTCTCAATTTCCAGGTATTCCAGGACGCGTGCTTCGCTGGTGTCACTTCCGAGGTTTCAAACTCCCCTTCACCTATTTAACATGCTGGTCGTCACAGTTTAGTCTAAATAAGAACATAGTGATCTGTTGTGAACCAACAAATGCTGCATATATTCCATTTTATCATTTCATATTTTGCTAATTTAAGTTGTCAATTAATATTCTACGGTTTTATTTAGCCGTTGTATATGGATATTTGCTTACTATTAAGGCTAAATATTCTTGGTTTATAGCTTTGCTTATCTGTTCACTTGTATATAACAAGTGGAGTGTGTTGACTGGCGTGATGACATTGCTCAATAACTATCCTAGAAAACAATTGAATGCCTCCTCCCTGTTGAGACGTCTTTGTTACTTCAACACACTGAATCAGAAAATGTAAAGGTTATAGAGTCTGTTCGTTAGACTTTCCTTCACTCTGAGTCAGAATGTCATTATGCTTGTATTTTGTGTCTTTATAAACTGCATCATGTTTTCTTCTACCCCTTTGTTCATTCTGTGAGCTACAATTGATATTTGCAACTGCATCCAAGGCAGTGGAAAAGGAGTAAAAAACTGTTTTGTTTTGTTTTTATTCCAGACATGTGTCAAAAGGGAAATGCTAAAATCAATGTCTGGAAGAAGTAATCAAATGTCTGTCACTAAGGCACACAGCAGAAAGAGAGTCAGGAAGGCACAGTCGTCAAAGGGTATCTCCTGGAAGTGTATGACTTCACTACAGTGAGTGTGAGTGAGCTACAGGCAAATTCATTGGAGTCGAGGATGGAATGAGAAAAACACGGCTGAAAAGCCTCAAGGGTGACAAAATCTTGTCAGAATACAAAGAAGGGATAAGCGCAGGGTTAACAAAGAAGAAACAATTTAGACTGGCATTTCTTTAGTGAAACTGAGACATGGAGTTAGTGTTTGACTGACATAATGGCACACATTATCACCCACAGAGGAATACCATCTGACTGACCAAGGGCTCTGAGTAATGCTTTATTAACTTCCTTGTTGCATAAATCTTGCTCCCCTTTGCCAGAACGTTAAAATCTTAATTTAAAATTCCTCACATCAATCAATTAAAGATAACCTTAGCTGTGATTCTTATAAATCCACTGGTGCATTCATAAAGATCAGGCTGGTAATAAAGTCCTAAAAGTTGAAATATGTATTGTCGTGGGTCCGTGGCTGTGCGCATGTCTTTGTTAAGGTTTTTAAAGAGGGAGGGTTTAATTGTGTGTGTTCTGCCAGAAAAAGATAATCGGGATGGTGATCCGTGAATAAATAGAAATGCACTTTCATCGTTTTTCCTCTTTGTTCACATCGCCTGAGAGCCCTGATCTGCGCTCTGGATCTCCGTTAAGTACCTCTATAAAGAGATGCAAATATGCACAGCGGATCAGTGGGCAGCCGTTTTCAAATTTCAAAAACCTAATGTTATAGCCTGTGAGTGTAGGATCTCTACTGCTGCTGCAGAGGTTGGTTTTAAATCACCGTGGCTACTCCGGAGCGCAATATCACTCTGCAATCATGCAGAGGCAAACTGAGAAAATAAGTCCTTTGCGGTCCTTCGCAACAGTTAAGAAGAAAACCACACACACACACCACACACACACACACACACTCACACACACACACACACACACACACACACACACACGCGCGTATTTGCAGTAGGCCGATAATATATGCGATTATAGTCTGCGCAGGTTTTATACCCGCGGAGTTCCAAGCGCTCTTTACGAAGTCAATAAACAGATTGAGGGGATGGACAACAAGCTGCGCAAACAGAGTATGGGAAATGCTAGCAACTATAATTTGATTTCAGTGACATACTACTTACAGGCATATGTCATGGAGAAGCTATTCCCCATCTTGACCATATCCACCTGCGGCACCAGTTTGGGGATGTCCTGGTGGTGAGAGAGGGCGAAACGGAAAACCTCATATTCGTGCGATTCGATTGGGAACAATCCTCCTGTTGAGCAGCAAAGAACCAGGAGTTAACGTTGAACACACAAATCAGGGAAAAGACAAATCAAAAATACATAGGAGGTAAATTTGAAACAGATGTTTCAATGCTGAGACTAAAGGGTCTGACGCGTGTGCGCCATTCTCACCTATATTGATGTTACTTGGAAAACTTGAGCTTGATCCCAAGCACACCCCCAGTAAACTGGTGTAGAGAATGGTGAAGCTTCGCTGCATATTTCCTTTTGCATTGGCGAAGGGGAAAAGAACCGAAATCCAAGCATAGGTTTGTCCGTGTGTGAAGTTAAATCCCCCGCTTCTCCGCCACTCCTTTCGCCTCCGGTTAGAGCAGCATGCAGGCTACCAGGACATTGATTCAACACAGAGACAGTTATCGCAATGGCGAGATGAGGCACCTTTCTCTCTCCTTTCCCTCTCTCTGCTGATGCTGCCTTGTCCTTGGCTGCTGTTGTATGAGAGGGAGAATGACTTCAGCATTAGCCGCACTGCAAAAAATATGCCCTTCTTAAATAGCTGTTGAGCCTCAATGTCAATTTATCGCTTGTTTTTTTTTCTCTTAAAACTGCATTTTTTTTCCTCAAACGAGATGATTTCACTCCTGCCTTGTTTGCAGTGAAATCTCGATTCTTTAAAGAAATGTCTGTAAATAATCGTCAGTGCAACAAGAACGTAGCAGAACGTCCATAGAGGGAAATTACACAACCTATCCACAGATGGCAAACCTAAAATTTGACAAAGAAAAAAAGCACCATTATCTCATCTTAATTAAGGATGTCTTAAGTTTTTTTTTTTTCACTTTCGCAATGAAAACTTCACTAAATGACTTGAGGGATGAATATTTTTTGCAGTGTACACCGTGATAGCGCGCCCACAGGTCCCTCGGGAGACGCACAGGATTTCATGGATACCATTCACTTTCCTGCACGGAAAAAGTATCCACAATATGCTACTAGTCGCAACCAACCAGAACAAAATTAGAGAACAAAGTATTAATACTTTATTTAATCTGAAATATTGTTATTTTTTATAGTTCGGAATTTGATAGAATATTGGCTGTGGCTATACCACTGCTGTACTAGCATGTTTTTTTTTTTAAATAACCAAGGCACTTCAACAAAAAAAGGTATTTTGTGGGGGGGGGGGGGGAAGCAGTAGCCAGAAGATTTAAACAACGTTTTCTCAGGGCTATAGGATTCAAAAGTGAGTAGGAAGTGTAGAGGCCACAGCTTTGAATGACTTCAGCACATCTGTGCCCACAGGACATCACTAGTTTCTCACACTGCTCTGGTTTAGATCTTGGTCCATTCTTCTCCAGTCTCTTCCAAAGTTCGGTAACTGTAGTGGGTTTCTTAACTATTACTTTGTTGCCAAGGATTTTCCAGAGATTCTCTATGAGGTTTAGATTCAAGATTCAAGAAGCTTTATTTACCCCTAGGGAAATTATTGTGCAACAGTTTCAATACAAAGATAGGATCAGAGTGACAATAAGCATAAAAACATATATCAAATCAAAATAAAGCTAACATCAAATAAATCAAACAATAACTAAGTGTGACAGAGTGCAAGAGACATTGTCGTTAAGCGTAGGTATATACAAAATAACAAACAAACAATACGCACTGTGCAGTTTAGCAGCATACTGAAATAAAATAAGTACAAACTAAATAAGTGGTAAGGGGCGATAATTGAATCAGTGTTAAAAATGTAGCAGCATTTCCTACAGAACTAGGTGACAGTAAAGTACAGTGAAGTGTAGCAGCCTTTCTTACTGAAAGGCTGTTTTAGACTCTGACACTTCCTCCTCCAAATTTAACTGACTTCTTTAGACACTTTGGGTTCAGTCGTTCCCAGTCTGACCCCGTACATAATGTTTCCCATCAGACCCCAAAAAATTTAACGTTAGCAAGTCATGACATGGTTTGGTGATCTGGTGTGGACAGCAGATCTGGAGGACCACATCTATCCTTCCGATGGATCTGGTAACCTTAGCGAAGAGGTACTGTAAAAAAAACAAACAACAACACATATATATATATATATACATATATGTGTTATATATATATATTGTTTTAAATATATTATATTATTAATATTTTTGCGACAAATGATTGATTTCTTTAGCAAGCACCTCAATAATAAGCAAAATAGTGTAGAACGGGGGAGGGGCATTATTGGGAATTAATTGCATTGAATGATGCAAGACCGTGTCAAGGTTCCATTCACAATAATGATCGGTTCGATCTCCCTTACTATCTGCTGTAGTTTAGATGAGACCAGATGATGCAGTCAGTGGGAAAAAAAAAATGAAAAATCTGCTTTTGCTTCCAAGTCCTAGCGTTTTATGGTGAAGGGAAGCTTGGGAACATCTCCACCAGGGGATTTCTGCACTTTGATAACACCAGGAAATGAAAGCACATGTCTATTTAAATTGCAAGTAAATTCTAGTTTTGAAAGTTTTGAAATGGTGGGATGTACACTCTGGATAATGGGCTTAATATCGACAGGATTTATTATTTAAACTGGCTAGGTTTAATTAATTTATTTATCTAGAATTCTGAATGTGAAAAGGGACTTTTGACATTGCATGCTCCCACTCCCTCTTCAAAACGGGCGGGGGGCAGGACTGGGGAGCAGCTGATAAGAAAGGTTATGATTTAAACCACCTATTTACAGCCAGCTATACAGCCAATTATTTCCTGAAGGAAAGGTACAAGCACCCGTGCTTGTGTACACACTGCAAAATGAATCAACACTGGTGATATTCACATGAGATTGATTGCAAACCACACAATAGTGCAATGCCCCGATGTTTGTTTAGAAAACCGAGTGGTAAATCCTGCCTTTGACACAATTAGGATTAGGGATGAGCTCACTTATCAGAACAAGAAGCACTTTCGTTAGTTAAAATCACTTTCACCATTTATTGGTTCAGTAACATGAAGGCATGCCATTAACACATGTCTCCCTGAAAATGTAGAGGTGAATTAGATTTCCAGTGTTTCCAATTGAGCAAAAGCATTTCTTAAAATGAATAAATATAAGATTTACCCACTTAAGCAGTATAAATGCAGGTAAAAGGTTATCTAATCCATGCATGATTGATGTCCTAAAAATACAGTCAGAATGGTCAATTTTTTTGGCTTTTGTTCAAACATTATGGGGGGTTAGCTCCCACATGAATTGTTGTGCAGGCTTTCATTACAGTACTTCAGTTTTTTCATATTTTAGCATTTTATTCTTTGTGTGCAAGGCCACATTTGGTGTATGCATATTTTATTACCGTTTCATAGTGAATATGTCAGTGGTTGTGTGTGTTTGCCTGCACTGCCCCATGTGTAATAAGTGCCATGCAATCTTTTTTAAACTCCTGATTAATGCAAACAGATCTTAGAATTGCGTTAGTATGATGGCTTAATATTGTTTGGTGCTAAGTGGAGGAATAACAATCACAGAGTTTGTTGTTCCAGGTTTAAAATATCATTTCTATTCGACAGACACTATGTAACAAAAAGAAGGAAATATGGTATCTTTTTGTTCCTAAAGATGTCTTCATCATAGATCATAATGTCAGCGTCTGAGGTTTTTTAATAGAAGTCTATGTGAAGAGTATAATGAGGATAATCCGTCAAAATCTGCTGGTTCCACTCCAGTTTGAGTGAGGGGAGCAGAAAAATTGTGGCACTCCTATAATTGAGCCACCACACTTGTGGTATCAAGTACTTGTGTACGTCATACTGCTGGAGGCAAAACTAAAAAAACTATGTTGTTGCAGAGGTGACAAAGGAACAAGATATGTCAAAAAGGTTGAGCAGATGTGGAAAAGCAACCTGGCATAGACAAATAGGGACAAAATTAGCTATTGGTAGGAAGAAGAAAACTGGTAGGCATGGTGTTCGATATGGTCAAAAATTCCTAGTAGACATTTTGGTTACTTTTGGTAACTATTGCCAACGCAATCCAAATTAATCAATATGTTTGAATCAAACTCTGTAGCTCTAGACAACCTTTTAACCTTTTGGCTAATTGTTATGGTTAACAGGCCCCACATTTTCCTCATGTTAAGGTCACACGGCTGTCATCGACCCCCAAAATGAATGTATGTACAACAAACAAGTTTTCATCAAGCGACAACCTTCGGGACTGAGAAACCAATGTGGAAGTGTCAAAAACATTTCATCGAGTGGCCACCTGAGGCTGGCTCCAAAACAGAGAAAATCCCCATAGTGCCCCATGTTTAAAAAACAACAACTTTAAAGCATAAATAAACATGTTTACTGCCTAATACAAAAAAAAACATAACCGTAAATAGTGATGTGGACTTGCTTTGAGTCAATTTCAGGCCAAGGATAGCTGGTTTAGCATGCGAGAGAGAAAGACAAAGAGACAGACAGAGAGAGGGTCAGCCGCACTGTACACTTAATAGGGAGAAGGAGGGCCGTAATCGAGAACAAAGCGAATCAGGGAAATAAAATGTTATTTTTGCCATCTCATCACTCAGCTAGAAAAGCAGCTGTAGCAAGTATCGCACTACCTCTGTCCTCATTCATATTTTAAGATGCTACGGATTATATCCAGCTACGAAAAAAAGTCTGAAAAGTGAGAGCTGAAGTACAGAGAGTATGGAGATGATACGCCGTCTCGCCTCGTCTCACTGGTGTAAACTAGCAGGTTTCAGAACGTTGCAGACCTACACACTGCAAGTAGTTGCAAGTTTTAAACTCTCAACAAGTCTTTGGTCTGAACTGGACTTAAGCCTCTACCATGTTGCTATGGCAACCTATCAATTATAAGGTAACCCCTCTGTAAAGCATATCCTCCTTTAACACCAAATGGGACGTATTTTACCAAATGAACATCCTGCTGTAGTAATAAAGACTTGAAACTAGAGACTGAGAGCTTCAATAAAAAATGAGTCTGCTTGCCCACTGCTGGGAATTAGAAGGAATGCAGGTGCAAGGTACTTTTACAGTGGCTTAATTTTTCCGGCTCAGAAGCTACGTCTAACCTGGGTCTCTAAATTAAGTTTTTAAATGTTCTACATTTTTAAGCATATTTTAACGTTTAACTATATATTAGCTACTATTCATTTTAATGTTTATTCCTTTAATCATATGTTTTTTTAATGTAAATAGAACAGTTTTTATACCTTTATTGTGAAGCACCTTGAGATTTTGTTGTATTTTAAAGTGTACTATAGAAATCGAATTCATTATTTATTATTTTAAAAGCGAACTTTAATTAAAAATTTGTAAAATATATGAAAATATTATACTATCTGAAGAGACCTTAACACTAATGTGAATCTTTTTTTTATTATCTGGAAAATCTATCAATCAATCAATCAATGTAAGATCTTATGTAGGACTATTTTTTTTCAGCAAAAATTAAACTTAACAGCAAAAATTTAACAGCATCAATTCTTAATGTTTGTAGACTTTTGTCTCTTTAATAGTAGTTACTTATTGTTGTTATTATTTAACCTTTAGTTAACCAGGTTTGTCTCATTGACATCAATTAACTGAACTTTCCCAGTTCAGTTCTGACTTTAAGAACAGTAAAATGTAAAATGTTTTGAAAATGGAGATTGTAAATTACGTGATGGAGATTTTAAAGAGAAGACAGATAGGTAGGAATGTTACCAAGAATCTGTATAAGCTTTCTAAATGAAAACATACCAATGGCTAAGACGACATGAACATAAGGCAGGCCAATTCACTTTTGAGCGTGGAACACAATGGTGAGTGAAAGATCCACAGTCTGTAATAAGTCTCAGGGCTCCATGATACACACTGTCCAGACTGTGAAGGCAGTTAGTCGAAACATTCATATACAACACATCACCATAATCAATGACAGTCAATAAAAAGGTTGACACCAATTTCCGTTTCACACAAAAAGAAAAGCAAGAGTTGTTTCTCAACTAAAATCCAAGTTACAACCTTGATGCTAAGACACTAAGATATCAAACATATCCCTGCTTTGTTAAAACTGTGAGGCTAGTTTATCAGTAGTAACTGTAGTTCACAATATCTACTGTAAAAAAGCAGTAAAAAATAAATTAAATAAAACGTGTAGCATATTATATTTGGTAAACACAATTAAACATGACTGAGTTTAGTATTCTAGTGGGCTGGTCTGACCTCTTAGTAAAACTATGAGGACACTAAACTGCATCAAAAAGGGCAGACAAGACCAATTGAGCATGCTATTGTTTTCCATCCTTCACTGAAAAAAAGAAAAGAAGCACAGCAAAAAACAATTCATAAAGCCTTTTGTGTGAAAATTGCCCTCCCATTCCTCTCAATGTGATCCCTCAGTTGTACAGAGGTGATCAATCTTAATGTCACCCACAGAAATCAGTAATGGATTCTGATGGTTTTGGCTTGCTACTCGCTTTATCTACACACTTGATTATAGCACTTGTTGACTGAATGACTGACAGAAATTGTGGAAGTACACCAGCCTTGGACAGATGCCTGGCATTATAACAGAATCGATAGGAAGCAGACTGCCCTGGACTCAGCTCATGCCTGAGTTCTGATCTGTACCTTAATTGGGATGAGGTATTGACATGTGGCTTAATTAGTCGCCACTATAATTGATTTAGTAGGTCTGCCCAGAGAAGGAGGCATGCCTTTTAGAAGTAAGAGACGATTTGGGCCTCTGAAAATAATGGCAAACTAAAAGTTGTGTGATAATTTATATTTTTAATGAAAGAAGAGAAGGTATTCTTAGTCATTTAAGGATATGCTTTTGGTGGTTTTATATGTTATACTTTACGTTCATCATATTGTTTTATAATTACAAAAACAATCACATGAAATTACATGAATAAGATGCAATTAACCAGTTCACAATCCATAAATACACTTACAGATGTGTTTTTTTTTTTGTTTAAATTTCACCTTTATGAATATCACATTCCACATACATCTCATCTCATCTTCAACCGATTATCCGGGGTTGGGTCGCGGGGTCCACATATATTAATATTGAAATTGATCCGCACTCTCAGGTGCATTTTAGGGGGAAAGGGGAGAGTGTTTGCTTTTCTTTCTCGTTTGATATTAGTAAAATGAATGGAAATCAAGTGATGCCTGCAGGAGGAGGAAACATTCAAAAGGTTCAGCATGTAGCAGTGTATTGTAGCCTGTGAGCTACACCATGGGAAATCACTGGCAGTTTTCAGTTACAAAAATATGGAAAAGCATTGCAGATGGTCACACTTAATATTTATATCATTCACTGTCATACACCCAAGGAGGGTGTTAATGTGCAGAGAGTACAGTCAATCAGATAATGTCAATTATCCAACAGGCATACAGTACAAACAGAAAACCATTAGCGGTGCAGAGAATAAACATGCTCTCTTCCTGTCTATCCTTTTGTCGCTATAGGTGTTATTCTCTCTCTCACTGGCTCTGACTCTGCCTCCCTCTCTCTCATATGTTACCTGCATAATTGCCTTTCCCCTCCACTGGCCGCGGGGGAAGTGGAGCTCTCACAACGTTACCGTGGTAATACTGATTGATGGAGTCGATACTTGTGCGGTTCCAGAACAACGAGCATCGGCGCACACAGACATGACAAATTTCAGGGAACAAATTATAATGGCCTGATTAATCCCCTCTAGGGAAATGGAAATATTGTGAATACCTATGAACTCATGGAGGACATAGAGCCGTACAAAGGAACCACACTAAGGGGGGTTTTGTATCCACTGTCTAACTGTACACATGCGGGGGAAGTATGATGAAGAAAGGACATTTATAGATTAGGCTGCCTAACAATGCGTGAGGGAAGTAAATGATAAATCAGCCAAATTTCAAACATAGATTTTTCTGTGACATGATTGGGAATACATCAAACTATTACTATATTACTACATACTATAAATAATTAAACTATTGCAATGATGAAACATTGGTTTTATCAATGCCAGCTTGTAAATGCAATCCTGTTGTTTAGATTTTACTGAAATGGCTGCCTGGCTTCAGAGTGATACATTATGTCTTTATTAGTGTCTGTACTGTAAGTAGTTTCTCTTTAAGTTGAAGTGGTTATTCTGCAGTCTATTAACTACTTTTTTTATTACTTATTTTAATTTACGAACAATATATTGTTAGACCACCAGTTGCTCATTTTTCTTATGTCATATTCTGTACAGTGTCATCAAAATTAAGGTAATTACACACCGAAAAAGTCCTTGTACACATTTACAAAAACATCTTTTTCACAGGGGACATTTTGACTTTTGAAAAACAGGTGTCTCTAATAACATGGATGGCTCTGTTCAAGTGTCCCAGGACGCTATGACAGTGTGACAGTGAGTCAGCATGCACAATGCAGCCCTCTGACTCTTAAGCAGCTAACTGTATTATTTACACCTGTGCTTTTCCTACTCTACCATGTCAAAATGTCCCCTGTGAAAAAGACCCATTACTGTAGTAACTTCAGTAACTTCAAGATACTTCAGCAAAGTTCTCTGACACAAACCATTACAAAGCAGAGACCGCATTCTCTTCTGTCATTATTTGGTTGTGTGACCTGGTGAACTGACATCAGACTGTGTATGGCAACTATTGCTTTACTATTCAGTTCTGTGTGTAGCAGTTTAAAGCATTTGCTGTATGGCCAAATTAATTATGACACCTTGGTTTAATTACAATAAACAAATGAGACCGCTTGTGTATTCTTAATTGCTTTACTGAAGAGGATAAACGCGTGTTGTTATTTACATGAAACCTTTTAGTCCCTCTGCTTTTGCAAGGAACACGCAATAAACAATTAGTTGAGAAAAAAGCTTTTTTTTTTGGTTGAGTGTAGTACCTGTTTCTTTAAATTAGTTTATTACACATTGCTTAGTGATGGTAGGGACACATTTCAGGTGAATGTGCTGTAACGGCACTATACTTGATAATTGATACGTTACCCAACTGTCTCACTATCTAGTCATTTTGAATATCAAGCCTGCTGTATGAATGTTCTGCCTCCGCTAACAAGCATTTAGGATCAATCAAAACAAATTAACGCTCTGCCTGGCTAACAGGGTCAGCCCAAATGAGATCAGACACACTAACAGGGATGGCCAAGGGAAAATAAATGATTAACGGGACCTCCTAGCTGTCAATCTTACTGACCAGTGTTTACTGGCTTTCATAAGAACCCTTTCAAATTAAAAAGTGCACAGTAGTCTTGGCCATTACGCCAAAAGAAGAAGAAAATATTTGTTGACATTGTCAGCATTATTACTTTAGACTATACTGGACTCTAATTACTATACACAGCTGCTATCAGTGGCCTAAGAGAGAAGCACACACTCATGCCTTGGTTATCTTCATTAAAAAAAGGAATTTGGAAAAATTTGGATGCAAAGTAATTCATTTTCTTATCATTAAATCCCTCTGAAACCTTTGAGGCTGATTTGAATAACCACTCTGCCTCTTTTTTCATCTCTCCCTCTTACACTCACAGGGTTCAATATCATGGCTCATGTGTTGCACTATACATTGCAGGCAATGGAGTTGACAGCTCCTTCCCATGAAAGCAACCACGCATCAAATATTTGCCCAGGGAAATCAGCGCTGGTCCAATCAATTTGGACATTTGTGTGTGTGTGTGTTGTCAGCAGCGCAAACCTTTACTTCCGCAGCTGCACAGGGATGCTATGAGCTCGTTAAATCAGCAGCTCTAATGATCTCAATTGCCGCCCAACGCAGTCTGACTGACTCGATACTTGCAGGGAAAGTCTTGGAAGGTGGAAGGGAGAAGCAGAAGTGGAAAGGTTAGTGAGAAGTCAGGGAAGAAGAGACAGAAGGAGAAAGAGCACACTCAATAAAAAACAGCAGAACATTCCAGCAAGTAGGAACTCTCTCACAGATAAGACTTTTTACCTATTCACAACAGAATCTCCAGTAAGCAGAGTAAACACTTCATCATTCCCCGAAACATGACTCCTAGTCAAACCGTACGGAGAAATCACACTTGCTGGCTGCCTGTTAAACCTCAAAGCCTCTCTTCTGCAGCGCACATCTCTTTGCTTTGATCACATGGCAGAACTGTTTACAGCAACACTCATAACAGCATTCCCCCCAGGTGTCCTGTGGTTTGGATGGAGTTATGATTAAGTTGTGAGCTTGATATATAGCGGCCTGTTGTTGGGCGGCCTGAGCTGTGCAGAGCAGACAAGTGTGAGTAATACTGGTGGACATACCCACTGTTACTGGGTCAGCCACACATGCACATACTAAACATACAAACACGGATATGCATTTTCTTGTGCCTGTCCGTTACTGTGCGTGTCTTCAAGTTACTGTAGAGTATGCTACAGTAGCGTGCAGAGATGTTACTGTAGCATGCTCTTAATGAATTAGTACATTTCCTTAAACTTTTTGTTTAAAAACTATGGGACTAAAGGTCTGTGCAGACCTGCATAAGGGCCTAAAACATGACTACTGCAAGAGAATACAACACAAAACACAAGAAAATTAAGAAAGCTTCTTCCCCAATATATGAATTTAGTGCTGATGTGTGTATTCTGTTACTTTTGGACAGAGCCAGACTAGCTAGGGGTTACTGGTGGTAACAGCAAAGAAGACACATACGCAATTGATTTATCAGAAACACAACAGAGAAGTAACTGGAGTGTTACAGTGCAGCCTAATAAACATGTTGCTTTGATTAAAAAATGTCACTGAAAAAATAATGGCTGCTCCTTCTTGTTCCCTTAATCACTTGCAAAACTTTTCTGCTAATGGAAAAATGCCAAAAATGACTGCTGTCTTGTTTTGTGAACGTATTTTTGACAATTGCTGTCAGCGCTAATCTCGGTGATAAATAGTTTCCTATATTTCCCGGTTGCTTCACAATAAGTCTAACCTGCGTTTTACCAGTTAAACAACATTAATGTGAAGCAGCAGCAGAAAACTGTGTGAAAGACTGCACTGGCAAACAGTACAATTTAACAATAATGTTTCTCAAAAGTAAAATTGCCAAGTATTTGGGAATTTCATCATTTTATTTTTTTAAATTTATATATATATATATGCACAATGATAACAAAACAAGAATCATATTTTATAATACAAGTCAAATATTTGTGCAGGAGAGGAAAAGAAGCCCAGGGCTTATATAAAATCCTCCCACTCAATACAAAAATCACTAAAACAGATTAACTAATAGAAAAGAAAAGAAAAAATGGAATGAAACAAAGAAAAGACACAATAAACAAATAAAAGTGAAAAATATCTACCTCACTAGACTAGTCCTAAACATGTTGTAGGATAATATAAGTTTAAGAGACCTATCTAAAGAGTTCCAGAGTCGGAGGCCATGGGATTTGATAAAGGGTTTATGACTGGAGGTACGACAAAGAGGTAAATTAAAATTCTTCAGATCTCTTACTGAATAAGAATGAATATCTGATGATAACAAAAAAACTTATGAAAAGTCCCTGGAATGTCTTGTTTGTAATGAATGAATTTAGACATAAACAGACATGTTTGAAACATGTTAATAGAGATAATTTATAAAAGTTTAAATTTGCTAAATAAGGGTGCAGATGGTGCTTGATTAGTGGAATTTGAAACCATTCTCAAGAATCTTTTTAAAATTGAAAATAGCTGATTAAGGTAAGAGGAATATAAAGCACCCCAAACAATGTTACAGCAGGTCAAATATGGATGATTCAAGACATGAATCCTCTACAGTGCATAATTTCATTCAGAGAATCTAAAGAAATCTCAATAGAAGGGATGTTGGCAATCTTCAGACCCTTAGACGGCACCACATTAAAAAACAGATACATATTTTTGGTGGACATCACTGCATGGACTCGGGGAAAGTTCCAAAAACCATTGTTTGTGAACACAGTTTGTTGCTACATCCACAAATGACAGTTGAACCTTTACCATGCAAAGAGGAAACTATATAAAAAACTAGATCCAGAAACACAGCTGACTTCTCTGGGCCCCAGCTCATTTGAGATGGACTGAGGTGAACTGGAAAACTGTCCTGTAGTCTGTCAAAATTTGAAATTCATTTTGGAAATTATGGTCACTGCATCCTCCGGGCTAAATAGGAGAGGGACCATAGAGCTTGTTATCAGTGCACAGATCAAAAGCCAGCACACATGATGGTATGGGGGTGTATGACTGCACATGCATGGGTAACCTTATATTATTGCTGAATGATTTATAAGGCTTTGGAGAAACATATGCTTCCAAGTAGACAGCATCTCAGGAAAGGCCTTGCTTATTTCAGCAAAACAATGCCAAACCACATGCTGCAAGTATTACAATAGAAGAAGAAGAAGAAGAATTACTTTATTTATCCCGCACGTGAAAATTGAATTTTTTCACTCTTATTATTATACATGTTACACACACAGGCCCGAAATACACACATGCACACACAGGACCTATACATGCAATTAAGGAGAGATGTTAGAGCGAGGGGGCTGCCAGTGACCAGCGCCCCGAGCAGTTGGGGGTTCGGTGCCTTGCTCAACAGCACCTCGGCAGTGCCCAGGAGATGAACTGGCACTTCTCCAGCCACCAGTCCACGCTCGACACATGGTCCACACAAGGACTTGAACCAGCGACCCTACGGTTCCCAGCCAAGTCACCTATGGACTGAGGTACTGCCGCCCAGTAGCAAAGCTCCGTAGTAAAAGAGTTCTTCAGGTGTTAAACTGGCCTGCCTGCAATCTCTATTAAAAATGTTTGGTGCATTATGAAACGTAAAATACGACAAAGGAGACCCCGAACTGTTGAGCAGCTGAAATCCTACATCAAACAAAAATGGAAAACATTCTACCTTCAAAATTTCAGCAATTGGTCTCCTCAGTTCCCAAACACTTACAGAGTGTTGTTAAAAGAAGAGATTATGCAACAGTGTGGTAAACTTGACCCTGTCACAACTTTCTTGAATGGTGTTCAAAGTCAAATTCAAAATGTGCATATTTATTCAAGAAACTATTACATTTTTCACTTTCAACATTTGATATGTTGTCTATGAGTTTTCGATTACATATAGTGTTTCAATGTTTTGCAAGTCTTTGCATTCTGTTTTTCTATTCACGTCCGGCTGGGAGGAGGCTTCGGGGAAGACCCAGGACTAGGTGGAGAGATTCTCCACACCGGCCTGGGAACGGCTCGGGATCCCCCAGTTAGACCTGGGTAATGTGGCCCGGGAACGGAGGTTTGGGGTCCCCTGCTAGAGCTGCTGCCCCCGCGACCCCACCCCGGTTGAAGATGAGATGAGATGAGATGAGAGTCACAACTCTTTTTGAAACACGGTTGTAGGAGTCACAGTGATTTATTGCTGCACTAACCTGCAGACTCAACATCACACTGCTCCATTACAACAAGATGGTGGTAATGGCCCTAAACTAGCTCTGTATGCAGAAACTGGTGCCTCTGTAAAATAGTCTGTGGAGGCGAGTTGGTTTGATGGAACATTAGCATGTAGGGAGCCAAGCCATTGTATCAAAATGGCAAAGTGTGAGGAATTAGGAGGGGCACTGTATATCCTTTCAGCGAGACTACTTACAACAAAAAAGCGAATCATCAGATAAATTACAAATTATTTTAATGTATGAATAATCACATGTTAACTAATGTGTTTCATTGTATTTATGTAGTTACTCTTGTTGGATGGGAAAACATTCACATTTAGTTTGTGGCTACTCAGACAGAATCCCTTGTTTTTAACTACAGTAAAACCAATTTAGCCCTTCTATCTAGTGATGAGTCCAAAATATTGACTAATGTACTGTGAAATGCTGAAGGGGCCATGGCGGCAGCAGTGGGATTTGTTTGGAACAAACAAGGGACAAAATGTAGCTCACTCCTCATAAAGTCACAAGAAAAGGTTTTGTGGAGGTTTGTGAAGGTCAAAGCACATTCCGGCTGTCGAGAAATCAATTTCCTATTGAGCTAAAAATGTCCCTTGTGTTTTATTGACCCATAACTTTCAAGTTGCCAACCCAATTCTTTGGTCACCTCAAGTGCCTTAGCGCCCGAAATAGAGAACAACAATGGGCCATTGAATGGGGTAGAGCAGTGTGTAGCCTATTAAATCTATACCATGTGTGTGATGGTTAACCTTCTTTTTCCATTAGTGTCCGTAAAAAATGTACTTGTGCACATTCACAGTATTCACCAGTGGACTTAGTTTGTGTGTGTGTGTGTGTGTGTGTGTGTGTGTGTGTGTGTGTGTGTGTGTGTGTGTGTGTGTGTGTGTATGTGCGTTTGTGTGTGTGTGTTTGTGTGTGTATGTGTGTGTGTGTGTGTGTGTGTGTGTGTGTGTGTGTGTGTGTGTGTGTGTGTGTGTGTGTGTGTGTGTGGATGGGTGTGTGTGTGTGGGTGTGTGTGAGAGAGAGAGATAGAGAGAGAGAGAGAGAGAGAGAGAGAGCATGTGTCTCAGAGTGCTGAATTTGTGCTTTGCTTTGAAGGACAGGGAAGGAGGGATGGGAAGCCAATCTGTTCCTCTGTAGATTAACTCTCTCATTCCAGACCCCTTTTTTCTCCCAAAACACCCACTATCTCCAGTGTCTGTCTTTCTCCCCCCGCCCCCCTCATCATTCCCTCTAGTTTCTCCCTTATTGCTTCTCTCTGTCTCTCTCTTGCTCTCTGTCAATCAGGCTACCTGCATTGGCTCCTGTGTACATGTGTGGGAGCGTGATGAATCTGTAGCCGTGGAGGCGGTGTGGAGATCCACCCCCGTTTTGAATGTGCAACCTCGGCATCAAAAGCTTCTCTCTTCAGAGAGGGGCAGCACGAGAAAGGCCGTAATGGGAGAGGCCGGAACTGGGAAACGGCTGCTGTGAGAAAAGGAGCCCACTTTTTACTTCAGTCACTGAGTGGAACTGAATGGGAGAGCACGACATTGTTTCCCGACCAATTAGCCAAGCAGCGAGCTGCTTCCTGTCGATTCTGTGAGTGTAGCGGAAGGCTAAGAGTGATTACAGTGAGAAAGAGACAGAGAGAGAATGAGGGCATGTGAAGGAATGAACAACACACCTTCATAACCCTTGGGAACTCCTCACATCTCCTCCTCCCCCAGTCAGGCTAGAACAAAAAGACAGAGAGGGAGAGAGAGAGAGAGAGAGAGAGAGAGAGGAACGACTACATACAGAAAGAAAAGGGTGAAATAGAGGAACTCTGGGTTGAAGTGGTGGTGCTGGTTTGCGGATGAAGAGAAAGTATACCCTGTGGGGGCTCTGCCTCCTCTCCCACAGATATCTCTGTTTTATATTCTTGTGTAATTGAATTCTGTGCTGAGTATAAACATAAAGGAAAGAGATAGGAAGACAGAGGGGGCTCGGACAGGTTGGGGGTAGAGGTAGATAGTGCAATGTGCAGCGGTAAGCATGGGGTTGGATGAGAGGAGTCGAGAGGAAGTGTAGGGAAACAGCAAGGGTGCTAGCACTCTGCATGCTTTCATTAGCACTCTAAATGCTAATGAATAAGTTCATAGCTTTGAAGATGCAGCTATGTTAAATATGCATGGGTTATCCAACACAGCTCATAGAGTGGGAAAAAAAGGGGTGAAAGAGGAAGGGAGAGCAGAGATAAAGATGGAGGGAAGGGAGGTTGAAGGGTGGGTCCTGTCTCCTCTCCTAGGACACAATCTTTTTGTTAATGGCCATATGAAAACTCAAAACATGCTTGTGGAAATACTTTAACAAAACTGATGAAATGAGAATTGCCGCCTTAATTGTTGCAAATAAGAGTTAAGACTGACTTTTCGCAGTGCTCTCATCTGCTCTCATCCCCGCAGGGACAGATGCAGAGTCAGTCATTAGTGTTAAGTCAAAAGACATTAAGCCAAGCTACTTGTGGTGCAGTAATGACCCAGCAGTTTGAAGTGATGACAACAGCAACTAGGGACCAATCTCAGTGGAGAATGGCTTCATTTTCTTCCTCCCTGCAGGAAGAAAAAGTGTTTTGTTTGGCTTGGGAAAGCACTAGACAAATACATCACACTCTGGTGTACAGACACAGAGGAAAAAATAGACTATACATACGTTTAACATTATCTGCATTTTTTGCACGTTTGAGGCCTCTCATTTGCGCTTTGCTGTAATGTGTGAACTCTGCAACTCAACTTGAATAAATGCATGTATAATGTCAGTTAATTGAACATAAGAGTATGCTGGTCGTTAACAGGTTAATGACTTTCCATTAATACCTCTGCAAAGGTGACAAGGGGATGGAGGAGCTTCTTCAATTTGATTTCCAATTAATATGTATGAGTGGACCTGTATGAGAGAGATGATATGAAGACACATTATCAGAGCTGAGCGGAGGTGACAAAGCTATCTGATGACTTGGCTTGGAGAGGAAGTGACCATACTATCAATGGTCACACAACTGAAACTGAAAAAGCAGAGCAAGGACAAAGGCAAGGCAAGTTTATTTGTATAGCACCTCTCAGCCACAAGGCTATTCAAAGTGTTTTACATAAGACACAAAAGGCATTAAGAGAAGATATAAAAGAGCAGCGAGACATAGATAAATAGTTTCAAATTTTAATTTAATAAAATGTAGCAGCTATAGAAAAGTCTCAAGCCTTAATTTTAAATAACCGAGAGTTGCAGCAGACCTCACGCTTTCTGGGAGTTCCAGATATGTGGTGCATAAAAACTGAATCATGTTTAGTTTTGACTCTGGATCCAAACTTTATAGTGCTTCATAAACCATGAGTAGTATCAGAGTAAAGATCCGAGAAACTGGAGTAATATGATCCACTGTCCTGGACTCCAGCAGCAGTGTTACGAATCAGTTTCAGCTGTCTGACATTTTCAAGACATGTAAAGACACAGTTACAGTAGCCGAGCTTACAGAAGATAAAAACATGGATACATTTTTCTAAAATCCTGCTAAGACATAAATCCTTTAATTCTTGGCATATTCTTAAGGCAGGATTTTGTAATTGTCTTAATGCGGATATTAAATCAGTGTTTGTATAAAACAGGACTGCTGTCACTTAGTGGTGTATGTAAATCTGCTTCTCATCAGAATAAGTATACTAAGATAACTTGCTGTTTACTATAATCTGAGCTAGTGGGTGCATGTAGATGTCAATAGAAGGGGCCTGAGAACGAAGCCTAGGGGAACTCCATTATGTCAATTTCCGCACACTCAAATTGACAAAAGTCAAGTAGTGCTTGTCCTTCAAAGAGGAGACAAACCAGTTCAGTACTGTGCCAGATAATGACCACCCAGTTTTACAGTCTGTCCAGTAATATGTTGTATGGAAGGAAGAAAAGGAGGAGAAGACAAAGAAAGAATGGAAGAGAAGGAGGCTTGAGTCTAAAAGCAGGCATGCAGATTTCATGACATATGGTACATAAAGCTGGATAGGTGACTGCTGAAATATGCTGATGGCAAGCATGAGAGCCAGAGAATCCAGGGAAGTTAGATAAAAGGTTTAAAAGTTGAGCAGAATTTGCATACGTAGGCAGTGGAAGCAAAATAAGACCCTACATTTCAGCATAAATCCCACAGAATGTGTCGTTTTGCTAGGGGAATACTTTGATGTCAAAAACGGCGTGCTTACTGTAACATAGTCTATGTAAATGATAACAGTGGAGCATCTACTTCTTTCCCCGTGCATTGATATGGATGTTAATGACCAGCTATTTGTCTACTCACAGTTGACAGCATTAAAGCACATAACTCCTCCATCTGTACCACTGCTCTCTGTGTTATGAATTATGCCGTTTAAATGGATTCCCTCCTTTAGACGAGCCCTGGGCAGGGTGTGTGGAGAGGCATCTAATGGCAGCTAAATGAATTCATGCCCCGATAAGGCGTAGGCTGCAAACACAGCAAAGCAACAACAGCTGTCAGAGACAGAGGGAGGCAAAAGAGAGAGAGGGAGAGAAAGGATGGAACGACTGAAGAGGAGAGAGCTAAAAAGGACTAGAGCTGTACAAAGATGTAAAAACAAATGGAGTGTGTGAGTGGAAAATTAGAAAAAATCAGTGCTGTGCTATCTAGCCTCTCAACAAGTGAGGAGGTATGTGGGAGAACACAGAACAGGGAGTGACATTAATTGTGAAGACATCGATTGAGCGCAGCAGGCATTAATCGCCAAGTTAAGAGACTAAGGCAAATAAAGGAGGGGGATGTGATGGATGGTATTTGATATAATGAATTTGAATTTCTCCTCCCGGGAACCATTCGCCTGTATTGGTTGGTGCCCACATCTGGTGGCTAAAATGCAAAACTACATCTTTCCTCATGCTGCCCATTTACCAGTGGCCTAATGCACTGGTGCCATTGCTGTGTTCACTCTCTGTTAATTCTAATAGAAAGTGGGAGGAGAGTTAGACAAAAATAGAGATCAAATCCATTCACTTCTCTCTAGAAAGATGTGTACTTTGATAAACTGCTGGTGACGTGCAGTCATGCTTTAGCCCAGAGCAAGCAGAGATATGCCGGAGGGGAGAGAAAGGGAGGCAGAACATATACCAACAAATGAGTGCAAGGGATGTGGGGGGTGGGGGCTGGGTCGCATTTATGTATGATGGATGAGAGGTGGGATGGGTTGCAGTCTGTCAAATGTTCCCTTTATCTCTTGTATGCGTTTCTGATACGCACAGTGAAGGGGAAGGTTGGACAGGAGGAGGGTGGGAGGGCTGAGGAACGAAGATGGAAGGCAGCGATGAAATAAGGGGAGGGGGGATGAGAGAAAGAAGGAGGAGATGCTATCGCATGTATTACCTGGCAGAATGTATCTAGCACCTCTGCTCATCTTTAATGAGGCCAGGAGCAACATTATGCAAATGAGCCTTAATGGAGCGTGGACTACAGTCCCAAGACAGGGTCACCGATCACTACATTTCCCTCTTCCCCCTGTCTCCTCGTCTATCCGCCCTCTTTCTCGGCCCTCCTCATTGTTCAATCTATCTGTGTCCTTACCTTCCCCTTCCCCTTCTTCTTTTTAATTGTCTCCTTAATGCCTTTCTTTACTTCCTAATCTCCCCTAAACTCATCCTTGTTTACTTCTTCAGCCCATCATCATCCCTTTCTTCTTTTCAGAGAGCCTGATTGTGTCATCGATCTCCACTTCAGATTATGCTGGCTGATCAGAAGATGAATAGGGCCCTCATGATGTAAAGATGAGATTTGTTGCAGAATGCCTGCTTTAAACTAGCATCTGGTGGAGAGGAGGGAAGAAGAGACGTAGGAAACAAAAGCAATGAAGAGAAGGAAATGAGAGGGAGGGCATCATGGAGAGGATTTGCCGCATCTCAGATGGAATTTCGAGGGCCATTCCTGAATGATGGCTCATCAAGTCTCATCCCGTGCGTCGTATCTAATTGCTTTAAGATCTGTTTCTATGGAAACTGCAGTTCTCTTTAAAGCTGCTGAGGGGGGATGTTTCATCACGTTTTCTCTTGGGGGTTGTTGCCATTGCTGTGCGTATGGTTTGGTTGAATACTCTGCAGAGGGATAAGCTCACTGGGCCTCGAAGGACAAGCATGGAGAAGATATGAAAGCAGTGGAATAAAGGCATCAGATTTCATATACATGGAAATATTAAATACATAACTCACATGAGACAATAGCAAATGAATATTCACTGCCATGTGCACAAACATACTGCATGTGTGTGTGTGTGTGTGTGTGTGTGTTTATGACTTGGACACAAGCTTACAGTACACACACACAAAGACACAATCACGAGGCATGATGAAAAGATGACTTCTTTATTCATCTGCTTGTAGCCAGCCCAGCAACATACTTTCAGTTGTGTATCTTTGAATCTCTCATTGGTTATATCTTGAAACTACAAAATAACACTACTGCTGCAATAAAAACTGTTTGCCTGATTGTGTGTTATGTGATAATAGTCTGGAGGTGTTATTATAATGGCTTTGTAAGAGTAGATGTTATGGATTCTTGTGCTATTGCCTCTCTGCAAGCTCCTTATTTTATGTGTTTCTTTCATTCCTTCACCACAAGCATTTGTTGTTATGCAGCAGCCACCTAAAATGATGGATGAAAGTTTACTTGTAATTTGCACATGATTGATAAAAAAAAACAGGGGAAGAAAAGAGGCATTTGTCCCATGAATTTTTAACTTCACATTGCCTCAGAGTTTTGTTCTTTGCTTTGCTGCAAGAATGTCAAATATTTTGCATTTTTGCATCGGCAATAAACATCACACTCTCGCCATTCTTCATCTTCAGAAGTGACAAATTCATAGTGAGTAATATCGGTTTAATTACAATATTCCCCCTAAAGCCCTGAAGCAATTCTTTTTTTCAAATGAATATGCCTAGTGGGGTGTAAAACGTCAGGGTGATAGGCAAATTGCTGTAATGTACAGTATTGGAGACTTATTACCAAATCTATCAGTATGCATGTCTCACTATGTGAGATATTTCCAGGGCTTACGGTCTTCAACTAGCTTGTGGTCTCAGCAGAGGTAAACAGCTACCCTACTGGCTTTTGGGATAAACCATGATTGCATTTGTATCCTTCCTTTGTAGCTCATGGCTTAATAATCCCACCCTATAAAATATGCATGGTTTTCCAAATAATTTGTTAATTCACAGAGAGTATTGAGGCTGATACCTTTTCAGTGAAAGCGCTATCTGAAGATACTGAAGTTCAGTCCAGTGTGCAGCTAAAAAAACAGATCCCAAACAGGTCATGTTGTGGCTTAAAAAAAAGCCAAAGGGGTTTCCTCTCTCTGGCATAGGGCTCAGTTCCTCTGTCAATCGCCTTTCGTTCATGCCTTCATGGGCAGCCTCACAAAAGTGTAAGGTAATCCATCATTCTTGCAGCCGTTCCTTCCCTCTGCCACTCTAGCCTGAGAGGGTCATTGGTTGCTGTACAGGGGTGCTTCATTCTGTTCCAGCCCCCCTTGTGTTTATCTAAGCCACTGGGATTGATGATGAAGGGGGAAACATGAGGGCTTTCGAGACTCAGCCCACAATAGATTGCTTGTCTGCCTCTGGGAACTCTGTAATCTGAGATGTAAGATGGTTTGTTTCATAAAACCAGCTGAGAAGCTGTCATTAGAAACTGTTTGGAAAAGGGCAGGCACTTTAAAAAAAGATGCCTGGCAGGTGATTGGATGAACCATCTGTTTATCAAACTCTTGTCGAAGCCAGTCGAGAGAAGAGGGAAAGCATCTTTCACACTGAGCTATCAGCGCTGTTCTTTGCTCTTCCTTCAATGAAAGATATAACTGATACTCTTAAATAATCTATGCTTACCTCTCTGGAACCCCAATTGTTGTTTTGAACAGTCAGCCAACACAAACATCGAAAACATGATCACTGATTTGGGTGATATCAGAATCCAGCTGCCATGCATGCCTTGTATACGGTACTGTGTTTCAGCGATTCTGGAGTGCCTTGTGCCCTTTCAAAAGAAAGTTGGTGCTGTTTTCTCTGGAGGACATGTGGGTGATGACTGAACTAGAATAAGACGACAGGGAACAGCAGTAACTATTCTGCTCATCTTGTGGTACCAAAGGAAAAAAAGGAGACAGGAGGTACACTTGGATTTGACCCAGAGAATGCATGCCTTTCACAGAGATATCACTGCTGGTTGACTGGTTTACACTTTTACCACTTTTATCATTTGTCAGTGGTTCCCAGTCACAACACGTTTCCTCCTCTTTACCTTTCAGGGAGTAAAGCAATTTCCTGTGTGGCTACGCCCCAATGCCTTGCACTCAAGGTGTATGAACACAGTGCTCAAGACACTGTAGCATCAGGTAGGTACTGCCGGTTTACTTCCACCTGGATGCCCTCTTGATCACGGCTAAGCTTAAAGAAGAGCCAAGTTCCGTATATACTCATTGACTGAGGATTTGAGTGCAACTAATTAACTTCTCTGACTGTCATGCAACCCAATTTAATTGTGAATAATGTATAGAAGAATTAAATGTGTTTATCCTTTTTGCAGCTATTTGACCACTCATTAACTCCGTATCAATATCCTGCATATTTGTAAATCCAAGTCGGTTACATTATGTTATTTAATACAAAGTCATTGTTTCTGATAGCTGAAGTTGAGTCCCATAGTTGTCCTTCTCCTTAAATACCAATCATTGTATTTATGGCACATATTATCGAGTTATCAATTATCATCACATATTTGGTATTAATTAATTATTATGTATTAATAAATGCTGTCATATCCGCTTCAGTGGTACTCAAAGGATCTTGTCCATAATCTCTGTTCACATGGAAAAGATTCAGTTGCTTATGGCTGTCCTGGTCAATCCCTAATACTAGAAAGTGTTTCCACTGAGCAGTGGCACATTACCCATTTTGGAGCAGTCTTTCAGGTCTTCCATAAATTATGGATTATGACAAGGTTAAGTTATTGTTTTTCGATTATCAGCTGTAATCCAGTAGGCTTCTCTGTTGGTTCTGTAGTCTTGTACTTACAGGAGAAGGTCAGTTACATTCTTGTAATGATCAATGTCTGTGGTGTGATTGTTTTCACAAGACTGATACCACCCTCTAAATTTGTTCCACTTGGGCAAATTAAATGTGTTCATTCCTCAGACTCAGTTATTTGTTATGTACAATCACCCAGCATATATAAAAACTGTTTTTTTTTCTATTGAAGATACAGGTTTAGTTACTAAGAACCTCTTCCAGCACATAAGTGCTTTCTATCTTTTTTTGTCTTCCTTTCTCTCTGTTTCAACCATCGGCGGCCAGCTGTTTAGATAAGCTGATGTGTAGATTCCCCATAGCCCCTCATCATGGCTGGTTGCCTTATCAAGGTCAAAAGAGTGCTTCACAACACTTACAGGGTTTTATCAGCATATTATGAGAATGCAGAGGAAGACGAGGAAACAGGTATGTGGGCTGGAATTCATTGGAGAAGCTTATTAAACCCTGTACTGTTTTTGGTGACAGGCCGTGAGTATGTTTAATGGGTCTCGTGCAGAAGTCCTTACGACATAGACCTGAAGACCATTATGGTCTAATCCTTAGCTCCTAATCTTCCTGTCTTTGAGCGGACTGGCCTCACTAGCTGACCTTGGAGTCATTCCTGCTACCAAGCAAATCCAACCTTGACTGGGCTTCATCTGTTTTTACAAGAGCCAATCCCAAGGCTTAGCCTCAGCCTGGAGTTAAAACATCAAAAGAAAAACTCTTCTTCCCTCCATCTTTAACTGAAAAAAAGGTTCAAATGCATACAAACATACTTTTTGTGTGTGAGCCGAGCATGAAACAGTTAATGGTATTTGAAGCCATGGCTGTAATTACTGGTTTTACAGAACTAATCACGAGGGTGGTTAATGCAATGGAAATTAAAAACAAAACGGTTTCTTTGATGTGTGTCTTCTAAGCCTGACAACAGGGAGTGAAGGTTAAAACCCAATGAGCATAGTCTTTAAACAAGAAGGTCTTTAAAAATCAAGTGCAACCTAACTCATGGAAATATAACACCAACAGAGAGAAAGGATAAATACCTCATTACATTTCAAAAAGCAGCACAGCCTTCTGAAAAATAGAAGCTCATCCGCACTGATCAGTTGGAGGTCAGAGTCTGAGACTGCCGTGATTGATTTAAAAAACAAAAATTTTTTTACTGTGTTAACAGTGAGATAATTGACATTATAGGCTTCAATAAAATAATCATCATTATCATCATCACTGCTGTCGTCGCTGCAATTAGATAATTAATTAATTAATTAATTAATTAATCTATTGTACTCCCCTATCTTCCCATTAGCAGCCTGTCATCTGCATCAGCAGCAACCCGGAGTATTAACATGACCTCAGTGTGGTGAGTCTACTGAGGTTCCATGTCTGTAAAGTGTCAGGGTTAAGTCAGTCCAAACTGCTTGCTACGGTCACTGGGCCTGGGAACTGGGGGCATGAATGACAGTTAAATAACATTTTGACAGAAATCAAAGGAAGGCAACACTGCAAAACAACATGTATTTAGTAAATCCAGGTGAAGCGTGAAGCTCTTAGGGCTGTAAGGCTTGAATGGATATAAAATATTACATCTTTACCAATAGTGGGGCAAAATTGCAATTGTTGTTGTCAGAGAAAATGCTGTTCTTGAAACCAAACAGACTAATTCTCTCTTAAGGGAAAAAAGTGTTTACTTGTTAAACACAGGTGCAACTACTAGCATTATAATTGCCACATTGTATTAGAAAAGATGCTGAAACAGAGCCAGCGTCGATGTTTTTAGTTTCACCTTTGCTTTTCTGCTATGTCAAGTCAAAATGTCCACTGTGAAAAGGGTGTGGGGACC
Source organism: Echiichthys vipera (assembly GCF_963691815.1). Taxonomy (NCBI): domain Eukaryota; kingdom Metazoa; phylum Chordata; class Actinopteri; order Perciformes; family Trachinidae; genus Echiichthys; species Echiichthys vipera. The sequence goes on along the minus strand of NC_139831.1, from coordinate 21,767,721 downwards.
TCATTCAATTAGGATCAGTAAAGAAACAATTGCTCTGTTGCTAGCAGGCTAGAAGATTGAGGTTAGCAACATTTAAAGATGGGTCAACTTTTGTTACTAGTTTCCCACGTATTGTTTTTGTATGTTTTTATTATTCCCCTAGCTGTTAAATTGGCAATGGGATGGGGATGGAGGGTCATTTTTTTCAGCTTCCAGAGACACCTGACACATGAGGTAAGTTGGAAAGTTTAGTCTGAGCTATACTTTATCAATATCAGCTGGATAATGTAAAATATACTATGAAATTATCTATAGGATTAGAATTATCGCAGACTGTCAGTATGACACAATACTAAACTTTTTGTTAGTAAAAATAAATGCTTGCTTGACAAAATAATACCTTCCCCATTTTCTGTTTAAAGGGGCTGTACCCTAAATACTGCACTTATCAACTACGACGCTTTGTCACAGCCTTCGGTATCGTATTGACGCACACAGCACTCACATGCACTTACATACAGGCAGAGTGGGACCTGTAACCGAAACAAACAGAGAAACTCAGATCACAACACACACAGAGGAAGAGTGACTACATTACCTGCTCAGGAAAAAAATTTTGCTTAGAAAATCTCATATCTGTCATCCACTTCTGATCTCTGTCAATTGTGACAATGTTGCCATGGGTTGATGTTGTAGTTTTAATGTTTTATAGGGTGAGCATTCCTTTTCACTGGCATGCAATGTAATAACTGAAAGGGGAATGTGAACGTGATGTGGGTGTACTGTAAATTATTCAAATTATCAAGAGTATACTTCATCTGCTTGAGGAGGAAAAGTCCCAAAACAGATGTATTACCTACTAAAAACGCAGATTGCCTTTCCATCTTCTTTAGTTATCCTATTTCTGCAGGTACATAATCTGTACAAAGTCATCCCACTTGGAACATGTCATAGTTCTGCCTGAGTAAATATAAACACGTAAGGCATTTTCCTAATGTAATAAAGAAATGCAATTATCAATTGGATTTCAACAACAAAGTACACAAGTGGCTTGGAAGCTTGAGTTTTTTTGTTGTATCAGTATTCTTTAGGTGAGTGCTCAATGCCTCATCATATGCATTGTCCCTACAGGAAAAATAATTCAGTTTGACATATAATCAAATTCTTCCAAACCACTTATCCCAGCAACAGTATTTGTGTTGCATTAGTAGGAGGCAACAGTGCTTAAGGCACATGCATCAATTAACGTTGCAAGGACAGGTTTCCAAGAGATGCTTGTGGGTTTGCAGGTTCAGCCAATCCGTGTTTATCTCCTGCTGGCAGCTGGACATGGCAGAAATAACTCAATTTAATACCCAAGGCTGTTGCGTGATAATGGCCGCACTCCTGTCACGATAGGAGACTTCTCACCCATTTAACCCTGCTGCTCAACTTCTCTTCTGCATGCTGCTGGCATTTAGCTTGAGGAGGTAAAATTCATATTGTCTGTCCTTCTTCCTTCCCCTCATCAATCATATCAGACATAACATTCCCAATGCTTTCCTTTCTATTCTTCTCCTAGTTTGCCGTAAGACAATAAGGTTGAATTATATTCATCTGCAGCCCAATTATTTGTCTCACTGTCTGTGTCACACTCCCATAACTCAAAGTCCTGCTGGCGCTCAAACCACTGGGGTTGTGGAGCTTTCATTGAGCTGCCACAATGAAATTTCTCAGGAAGAAAGAAAGCAAGGTGACTCATAGCCAATCTATGTCTGTCATATGGCCCGTCAAAAGGATTTCAATTTTGTCAGTCTCAGAAGTGAGGGCTCACCCAAAGATAACTTTGAAAAGCTACAGAAGGCAAGTCTAAACACTCTTTGTGGCCGAGCTTCTTAGAAGTGTTTTGTGTCAGGGCCTTAGAAAGACCATGGTCCGTCCTTATATCTAACATTATCTCAACAGATTCTGGCCAGGCTACAATGAAATTAGAATAGAGATGTGACCATCTGACCATGTGACCACAGGAATTTAGTCAAATAAAGTCTTGTCAATATTGTTCCGGAAAATTTAAAAATAAATTGCATAATTTCACCGAGAGAGTTCTGTTGACCTACTAACATATGTTTCACAATAGCAAACCTTGGTAGTGACAGGATCCAATAGTGAAATTAAAGTGGCAATGGACATATTTGTTTTTGTTTTGTTTTTTTGCTTTAACTTATTAGTAAATACATCTGGATTGCACAATGTAATGGGTAGAATAATGATTCCATCAGGGTTTGGATTAGTTTCCTATAACCCTTCTGCCTGACACCGGGTACAACCTCTCTGGAAAATGAAGGCGTGCAATATGGCACAGCACATTGCAGCTTTACTACTCCCATTCCTGGCTCTGAATCTCTGAAAGAACAGTATGTTTTTATGCTCATTTATCATTTATGGACCATGTAGCAATCTCCTCTTGCTGTATGAACAGCAAGGAGAAAGATGTATTCAGATTAAATCTCTGCTTATTACTAATCAGTTAAGAAAATGATAAACATAAGAGTATGTGCTTTACGTAGGAGTTTACTGCTTTCTATGTAACTCAAATAAATTATTTTATACGTTATTGTTCCGCTTAGCCACTGGAAACAATGTGATATTAATTGGGTGCTCTGTGTGGACATCTTCTACTCTCCCTCCCTCCAGCACTTTGTATGTCTCACTAACCGTTGCATGCATGCACTCACACTTGCACACACGCTTGCACACACGCTTGCACACACGCTTGCACACACACACACACACACACACACACACACACACACACACACACACACACACACACAATGACCATGCGAAGGTATGATGTGTAACTGCCTTGTGATGTTCCTGCGCTAAACATAAACCACTGTGCTCTGTAATATCTGGTAGAAGGAGGACTGATTCTCTTAAGTAACACAGTTCTGTCAAGCTCTCCTGTGGAGGTAAATCATTACAGGAGCTGTTCACTTTATTATTTGATGCCTGTGCCTGATAGTCACAATTAATTAACTCATCACGGAAACTCATTGTGCATATTTGTACCATACTGAGTAAAACTTGGTACCTCCAGTACCTTATAATGTAATTAGCTTAATCAAAAACAGTGAGCTTTAAGTTGTACTGAAGCAATCGAGCCACTGTCTGTAGTCTTAATTGTCATGTTGACATTCTCACACGAAAACAAGGTTTTTGGATTGAGACTAAGACTTTTATCAGTGATAATTTAAAGTGCAAAAATAGTAGCCACTAGCATTTACAAAGATCACAGTAGCTTTGGCTCAAAATTTAGAGGTCTAGGGCTTCAGCTACAATCTAATAATTTTGCATATGAATGTATTATAATTTGGGTTATTTTGCAAAAACAATATGTATTATGTCTGGGGTAGGCCTATTTGGTGTGGTAACCTAACAGGGTTGGGTGTGTGTGTTTTTGTGTGTGTGTGTGTGTGTGTGTGTGTGTGTGTGTGTGTGTGTGTTTGGGTGTGCACATGTGCGTGAGGTGGGGGAAAGAGAGGGAGATGAGCTGTGTGTGTGCTGAAGGCAATACCATGAATAAGTTTACTATTTAAACAATTCAAAGTAGTGCATAAAATTATACGTGACTTGTGTTTACTCAAACAGGTTTAAAGACAAATAGATTTATTTAAAAAATGAATTAGAGAGAGATATCATGAGGAAGAACGAGATGCTCTCTTCCTGTTCACCGTAACAACTTACAAAACGCCACTGACACATTTCCTCAAACAAAACTATAAAGAATGATCAGGTAGGTGACGTCATGTTTACCATTATAATGAAAAACTAAACATAGAGGCTTTCGAGAGGACAGCTGTTTCTCCATAACTAAGGCAACCGCCCTCCTTAAACTGGAACAGCGGCGCTCGGTTTAGATGCTGAATCATCGATGTTGTGCTGTTTTGGTAGAACAGTTCTAGTTTGCAATGGAAAAATTGCATCATTTTGGCTTCTTTTTTTTAACTGTGACTAGAACAGAATATAAATACTTTATTGATCCCAAGCTGGGAAATCACTATTTGATCACATTATGATCCCAAACTTAGTATCTGCCTTTTCCGGATGTAGTGGTGTGCATCTGCAAAAATGGTCCGTGTGGAACAATGATCCCTGCGCTGAACAGTCTGCATAACGCGTGAGATAGGAAATAAATGAATCATTGAGGCAGAGATTTTGCCTCGATGAATATTTGTAATCGAGTAACTCGAGTTAGTTGAGTAACTGTTTCAGCCCTATAGCAGGCATAATGTTTGTTTACCATTTTCACTACCTTAATTATGTAGCATGCTTACATTTGCTAAGTATTTGATAAAATAACCTTTAGACAAGATGACAATACTAGAGAAAAAGTCACATCACCAATATGTTTACAGTTTATTCACCAAAGTGGTGGACCCGCCAACTTAATGGGTGCAAGAGGATTTGAGAATTTATTGTAACTAAAGCTGATTACATCCATCCAAACACTCACCAAGTGACCAATTATTTTCTTCCTATCCCAGTGATGACAAGGAGGTGATTTAACTTAGAAGTGTATGGATCTTTGTACAATCATGGACATCAAACAAAAGTAAAGAGACATCCGTGAACCATGTGTGATTATCCTTAACTGTTTTTTTTGTATCATTTATTTATCATTTATTTGATCATAAATCTGACCCTAGTCTTCCACCTGCTTAGACCCTGGCAAACCTGCATGAAACCTAGCGTGAGTGCACTTAATAGTGATTGAGGCCGGATGACACCTGGGCAGTGGCGTGTGCTGTGTCACCCCTGAGATATGGGCCTTACCCAGCAGTCAACCCCACAGAACCTGTGACCTGAAAGAGTTACCTTGCCTAAAAGCCACCATTAGACGACTCTGAAGCGTGGCTGCAGCCAGAAAGGCAAAGCTATGACTAATGCAATTTCATGCACGACATTGGTCTCTGTAGCTGGATTTATACTGGGTGCCATGTGAAACAGGAGCAGCAACAGAGCACAGACAGACTGAGAGAAGGGAAGGCTGAGCAGACAAAGATGTTTTACCACACCAGATCAAATTACTGAACTCCATTTGCAGTATTATCATTGACGATTAACAATTTTATGAGCTTGAAAAATTACCCATGGACGTCTATGCACTGCAATACAAATAGAAAAGCAAAGGAAGCTTTACCACACAATCCAGTTTTGAGGAGAATTGCAGGTTAAGGCAGTACACACTTTTGTAGCCCTTTAAAAGACACTGGTCACAACACTAAAGCATCCGCCCAAAGGTCATCTTTATAAATTTATGCCAAGCTCCAAAAGTTGCTAGTCACACCAAAAAAGTGCTTGAATGCTTTATGTCTTTATCAATAAATTCAGTGTGACTGAACGTTCCTCTGTTGTGTCTTTTTGTTGGGTGTAAATGTAGAAAAGTCCAACAAATTGCTTAGCCCAGCATTTCTGATGAATAAGGAGTTTTTAATAGAACTCTTCGTTCACTAATCTTTTTATTTTTTTAGCTCTCAATCCTTGAAGAGCATTGGCTGGACACCATATAAGCAAATGTATTATCTGTGACTCTGCTGGAGTGTTGCTGTGTAAAGGTGCCAAACTTATCTTGATCACTGTTCCGGAGCGCAGCTTTACAGGGGATGAGAGGATCAGAATGACGTTTGGTTGTTTGTTTTATCTTAAAGCACATGTGGGGGCATATACTGCATCAGCAGCCTGAGTGTCACGGTAAGTACACTAAAATACTCTTTGATAATCCTGTTTCTACATTAAGAACAAGGATAAAAGCGTATCCTTCTCCCACACAACAGACCCTACGCTCATAGAGAGAAACAGATCCGCCAACCATCTGAGGCTTGTAAGCATAAACGACAAGGACAAATATATGCTTACTTAAAATGTCAACCACTTTGCCAGAGAGGCAAGCCAAGCATGAAAATAGTAGGATCACTTTGGCTGACAGAGCATGGCTGACATATAGATACATTTGTATCATGGATACACCAATGAATTTGCTTTTCTCAGCTTGACCTTTTCTCGAAAATGGGCCACCATTGTAAATGCCTCTGTTTCACTTACATGTTAATGCTCCTCCTTCCATACCAAGGTGAACTGAAGTTAATACGAGTGGTATCTTAGTTTATTGTTATCAGTGTTGATTTGTGTCTCCTCATACCTTAACCCCCACCGAACATTGGCAACCAGTGTTCCTCTGTGAAAAAAAAAAAAAAACATTAAAAAAGTTCGTCACCTAAAAGGTTACTGTATATTCACAACTTAAACAAAACCATGACCTAACCTAAGACCCAATCCCAACGACAAAGGGCAGGACAACAGAATGGAATCACTGTTTGAAGGTGAAACTGGGAGACAACATTGGCAACACCTACACTACCAATGCAAAGAGGCAATTTCATAAGATTCCTACCTAATTTTACTAAAAAATGTAAGCTACAGTTCATATTAGCTTATGTTGAGCATTTCATTTCTTCTTCATAGACTAGGAAAAATCTTTTAATTTGAGTTATCAACCAATTCATAAAGCTGGAGAACGGCTGAGTCATTTTTCTGCCTAATAAAGAAGAAAATATTTGAGACTCCGACAGAACGGTGCCATAAAGTTTCATCAATTATGAAGGAAAAAAACAGTAAACAACAGAATGTTGGCCAACAACAAAATCTCAGGTTGTAAGATGTCGTCATGCTTGCGTGTCTTCTAGCCACGCTCCATGACTGCTGTCACATGTGATTTATGATTCTTTTTACCTCAACACATCACTATTTATCACTGTCAACACCATTACTGGTCATCACTTTGCATGGCATGTAGCTTTTCCCCTTAGGGTAAACTCTACGTTTGGTTTCACTTTATGGTATATAATTCCATTCAAATCCACATGAACAACTCAGGCAATGGGATTCAAAATCACCAGCATTCATCCAAAAAAGTGATGAAAGACTAGATAAAGTTGCTCCTGCTGTCAGGCAAAGGCCAGGCTCTTTTGTTAAATGCCCCAGTGTTGACAAGTATTATGTCCGTGAGCAGAATTGAAAAGCCGAGACAGATTCCATTCAGCACGCACTGATGACTCACAGTCTCAATAAAGGGACTCCTGATGCCACACACCGGAAACATTTCAAAGTCGGTGCAAATATAACTACAAGGTTGCCTCCACATATTCATTATCTTCAAAGGGACCATGGCACGGTACTAGACAAAATAGCTATCGCCAGCCTCACAAAGAGCTTTTGGTAAACAGTCAGAGATACATCAATAAAAAGAAGACCCAGACCCAGCCATGTGAATTAAGAAAAGAAGGCATTGAGGGATATTTATTGTGTTGCTGGTGGGCATATAAAATCAGAATTAAAAAAAAACCTGTACAGGGCTGCATTTTGCGACCAAAATTTGAGAGTGTGCGAGATAATTTTAAATCTGGTTGTGCACGTCTGACCAGTAAATTTACCCGCTTTTTTTTACACATTAAACAAATCTTTGGCAGGATAGGGAATAGCCGCTAGATGAGCCGTTATTTCGCTTCTCCAAAGTCAAACCAGCCGCCCCAATATAGTAGTAGTGCGCCATATTGTGATATTTATGGTAAATTCCTCGAAACTGCTCAGTGCGAGCTGATATGAAGAATAAACACTTCACTGTCATTCTGTATAAAATAACCAAATCGGTTGCGTCGAAAATGTATTTGTTGTGTAGACGTCTGGTTTTCAGTTTTCAGAATAAAGTGTTTTACAACTAGGACCATATATAGATAAATATGGAAATAAGATTAATTGCATAATATTCACAACACTTTTCACTGTGGAATATTTTGAATAATACTCCTTTGGATATACACTGTACAGTAAAATATTACATTACATCAATTAAAATAAAACTCTTTCCAGTGACTAAAAAAAAAAATTGTACTGTTGATGGTGCTGTCGATTTACCCTTTATGTTGCATGTTCAAGTGCACCATAAGAAGTGAGTTTGAAACAGCACATTGTAATTCTAATTATCAAAGTATCTTTTAGTAATACAGTGATAATTAGTAGAAATGTTAATATTTGGTTAGCATGTTGATTTACGGTGTGTGCAACTAAAATTTCTAGTTGCGCCCCTAAAATATTCAGTTGGGGGCCACTGTGCTTCTAGTGTAAAAATAATTTGCCCACAATGTGGACTTGTACTCCACCTCCTCCTGTCTTTGATCTGCAGATCAATATGTGATTAGGAAAAGGTTAGCCGGATCAGAGGACACACACACAAACACCGTGTGTGGCAGTGTCTGGCAAAACAACGGAGGAACCAGGAAGAGATGGATGAGCTGGCAGAGCAGGACTCATTTTAAGGTCAGAACTGTAGATAACTCAACATCTTTCATTATCCGCCCTTTTCATATTTCTCTTATTCTAAGTGACCCTTTTACAGATTTCCTCTGAGACGATACACAATATTGATGTGAACTGTGTTGTAAAGCATTGATAGTTATTTCAAGAAAATGATTTTATACTCATGAAGATGCATATGTATTCATCAAGGTGTCACAAAAATAGATCGTACTGTACAGTCACGAGGGGTTTCTCTCTTCCTAAGTTTAAAGTATGCTTGAGTTATTACATTCAAAAAAGGTGGTTACAAGAACATAATAACACTTTGATAGCATCATACAAAAAAGTACATCAACCCATTCCTCCCTATTTTAAACAGATACCAACCTCATGGTGGTTCTAGAGGAAAAGACAGATGATCAAAGTCAGAAGTATTCATCCTCTGGGGAACATAAATATCTGTATAAAATGGTGTGGTAATCCATCCAAAAGTAGTATATTAAGTAGATATTTCAGTCTAGAGACCAAAGTGATGGAGTGACTGACAACTGACGACAAATTCAAAAATTAGTGTTCTTGATGCGGCCGATGGCACAGTGGTTAGAGCAGCCGCCCCATGTAAATAGGCAGAAGTTCCTCGAGGCAGCGGCCGCAGGTCGGAGTTGAACCCGCAGCCCTGCATGTCTCCCCCTCTCTCTCTCACCCCATTTCCTGTCTGTCCTATACAATAAAGGCTTTAAAAACTGCAAAAAAAAAAAATAAAAAAAAAATTGTTTTCTTACTAAATTAAACATAATGTGGCTCTTTAGAAATATATTGTTCTCAACAGTCACATATTAAACACACTGGCACACGCACAAGTCATGACACCATGTCTAAGTTATTCTCCACAAAATGCCAGCCTGAGCTGAGTCTTACTTGCGAATGCATTAGATGTTCTCCTCGACACCACTGATCATGGCTGACTGGCTGGTTGGTGAACTGCTCAGCCCAAATCCCCGTGTTGGGATTGAACACGCTTGCTGGTATAAAAGCTGGGCGCCAACAGAAGACAAGGCCCTGCATCAATACAGCTACCATTTGTATACCATCGTCACTTCTTTCTCCAAAGTTCAGAAACAGGCCGAGATGACGGGGGAGGGGGGGGTCTCAGGATTGAGAAAAACAGACTGTGGGCTGACAAAGGGAGGATAAAGGCAGGACGGATAGATGCTGCTGCCAGGGCCTGTCAGTGGTGACAAATGGATGTTGCAAAGATGAAACAAGTAAGACATTAGAGAACAGTGATGTGGTGAATCCCGGTATGAGTTTGTGTGTGCCACCTGTGTGTATTTTATATGTGCCTGTCTGTGTGCTTAAGTGATTGTGTGGGTGAGTGAAAGAAGAAATGTGTGTGTGTGTGTGTATGCATATAGGTGTGTCCCAAGTTACAAGGTGCCAAGTCCTGACAGCGGCCCTCCAAGATGGGAGAGTGCTGGGAAATTGATTTAGGTGGTGTCTGAGAGCGACAGAGATGAATCTGTGTGTCTGATTACAGGAGAAAAATAGCAAACACCATGAGATAGAAAGGACAGAACAAAGAATACCAGGAAGGAAGGGCAGTGGAAGGCAAAGAAGGAGAGATACAGAGATTTTCTTTTCTTCAGATGAGTAAAATGATAAACAAATCAGAAGAAGCCAAAAGGCAATTGGCTTTTTACACTAAAGCATTACCTAGTTATGTGTACGGTAATGTGATTACTTTTTTGATGAATAATGTCAAGACTGATTTATTTTACACAAGAGGTGTTTTTGATTTATAGTTCAGCGTCCGATTTCACACATTGATTGCATCCCTGTAACACAAGATGGATGTTTCATACATAATTATGCTGTATTGTGCTTTAATTATATGGGGAACATATTATATGTAGTATCTGTTAACATTGTCTAAGTGACAGTGGGCTGTGTAACCCACATAATTGTGAGCCAGGGGTCCGTTTCATAAAGCAGGTTTAATGAAAACTCTGAGTCTGTTAACCCTGAAATGAGGGAAACTCTGAGTTTTCCGTTTCACAAAGGGAGGTAACTCAAACCAGAGAAAGAGGGGTAACTCTAGCCTGTTTCACAGAGAGAGGTAACTTTTTTAAACTCTCGGTCAGTTACCATGGTAACATGCTCTCTGAACCTAATCTGGTCGGGACCAGGTTTTTCTCAGAAAACCTTGAGTTTCTCTCTGTCTCCGCCCTCTTTCAGCCACACACAGTGTTTGATTTCCTCATTCATTCAGTCAGCAGGCAAGTTTTGGCGTAGTATAGTTCTGTCATCTGTTTTTTCAGCAAATCATTGCAAAAATCAGTCATTATAAGTTATATTAGGTGGTGACTCTTTCCACTACCATGGCATGTCCTTTTGTCCATTGACCCAGGCAGCAATGTTCTCCCGCGCCGTCTTCCTCTCTTTTGCTGCTGCAGCGATGTTACACTTTTGGCGAAAAACATGCTCAAACTCACCGTATGAGCGCATTCATATTTCCAATTCTAGTGGTAGCGTAGCCCTCCCCTTCCCCGTGATTGATGCTGTCTTTTTATACTTGTGATGCACGCGCTTAATTCCAGGTCAAACTACTCCGAGTTTATAAAACTAACGCAAATCAACTGTTCTGGAACTGAAAACTCAGAGTTTCCTGTCTCAGAGTAGATCAATTCAGAGTTCAGGGTTAGACTCAGAGTTTGTTGAACCTGATTCATGAAACGGGCCTCAGGACGTGCAGGGCTAGCTCTAAGGAGGAAGTCAGATGGTGTAGTATAAAGAGTGAAAAGTCTGCTAAGGGAGAAGGTTGGGGTGGATGGATGGGTCTTTGACACAGGAGACTGCTGTTTGTGTCCAAGCAAAAGTCAATGCTGTTAAGTCACCGTGTACGAAAGTTATGAAACAAAGGTATTTATTTTAAACCAAACTACGATATTTTCCTTAACCTAAACAAGTACAGTGTCATTGCCTAAACAGGTTCGGCCCTGCAGGGGTTTGCACAGGCACACAGATACATATATCTGGCTGGAGATGGGGATGACTTCATGAAATATTATATGTAAACACTTACATCCAGGTAAATTCTATTTCACCTGAACTCTTGGGACATCATTTGCTGCGCAATGTCTGTGGTTATGTTCTTCAATTCAATGTGATAGGTAACAGCGATTGTAGTGAACAGAGGATTCACTGTAGATATGACTTTGCTAGATGTGTTAGTGAGAACGAGAAGACTATGCAATCTTTTTCAGCTTCTTAAATGGTTTCTTAAATAGTATGAATTAAGGATTACATTTTAAACCAGCCATTGCATTACAGTGACTTATCCAAGTAAATGTGTTACATTGACAATGGGGGTCAGCTTCTCCACGCTTACTAGATTTTTGATGGAGGGTTCATGACAGTTTAGACTCTGCGTTCATTTGACCGACTTGTCTATACTACCCAAAGTCCTTGTATTCATATGTTATGTGTCCTGAGCTAGTTTGCCAAGTGGTTTAAAGTCACCTTAAAGGAGCAGTGTCTATTAACAACAGTAATGTAGCCTGGCGGTAATAACTTTCTGAATATAGTAATGTCAAATGAGGAATTGCATTTTTTTACATAATTTGCCCAACACTGAAAACAATCATACATGTGCTAGGCACATGTTTCCTTAATCTTTCTTTCCAAAGTTTTTCTTACTTCCAATTTCACAGATAATTTAACAAAAGCTCATTTCCAGTGTAGCATCTTATCTGGCGAGCCAGAGTGTCAGCAGATGCTCCATGCTTCTACCACACATATAAACATATGGCTCTAACCAGAGAAGTGCCCTTGTATGAATATTAATAGAATTCCACTATGGAATAAGTCTCCCCACGAGAGGCCTGTTTAACTTGAGTGAATACTGATGGCATGCATTAAAAATGATTTATCCCATAACTTGGGTTGCTAAGGGAGTGAAATGAAAGATGCCCCCATCTTAATGTTATCACACTGTTGACTCCGACAGGCAATTTCAGCCATCTGATTAGCTTTTATTGTGATGTCCTGTTGGTTAGTCAATACTTTCTTCCCCTTTTTATCCGGTTCTCTCATCATCACTTACTCTTGCTCTCTTTCATCTCTGTCTTTCGTTTTATACTCTTGCCTTTTAAAATGGGTCTGGTTAATTATCTCTTATTAAGTTCATAACTTACAGTGAACCATATCTGGATCTGGATGGATTTCTGGCTTTGTATATCTGCTTTTATTAAAATCCTCTTCATCTGCTTTAAAACCTTTTCCTCTCCACCACTAACATTTCCCTCTGCCTCCATCTGTTTTTGATCACACACTAAGCTGTGTAAAACAAATGGCTTTAATTTCATAGATTTATGTCCATAAGGTTAAATCTTGTTTCCATTATACTGAACTAATACCCAGAAGTTATTTCAAAATCCCCATTCCCCATTCCGTGCCAAAAATACAGTGTGTGAACATTCATCAATGTAAGATTTATTTCCAGACAAGTAGTGACTAATAACACAGTAACTTATTTCTATTTAATACAGTCACCCCTCTGTGACTTTTTCTTTCTTTCTTTGGGAGTGGAGTGTCACTTTACCACACTTATCATGTTGACCACATAAACATGATGAATCTCCTCACTTGGTTTTGCGGTCAGCCTGGCAAGCCCAAGGCAACCCATCTGGGTACACTTCTGTTGGCCCCAGGGTCTTGGACTGGCCAGGGCTCCTCCAGCACAGAGATCCAAACACACCACTTCCTAAAACAGTGCACACCATGTCATGTTCCTTCCAAATGTACATACTAAATTGCAACAATGATCCAAGATTTAAGTTAATTCAAAGCAATAGTTCATGCTATATTTTCATCGAAATAAATGCCCATTTTGGGACATTGCATTGCCTGATACATCAAGATTTAGCTTGAATCGTTACTGATTAAACGCCCAAAGTTGATCAGGTTTTGCTGCTAAACAAGTCTTTGCTTACTTATAACTACAATCTAGTCAAGTCTAGAAATGGTAACGCAGTTTGAGACTGAGGCGTAATTTGTTTTCAGAGCAGAAAGGATTTACATGGCCTCGACCTTTATCAACCCTTGAAGTAAGGTATCAAAGCTGTAGGCTGATATGTGCAAAGCCAGCTGTTTAATACCAGTAGCACATCCACACTTCCACAAAGTCACACTCACCTCCTGAGACAAACCTAGGATGTAAACAACACAAGAGTAAACTCCGCTCGAGCAACCATTGGAAGACTGTCAGCTTGTTGCAATGGTCCCCGTATGACTAATAATACAGCTTTGACAACTGTGAAAAGTTTCATTTACCACAGAATACATACTATATCCAGTTCATATCAAGAACTCAATGTGTCAAGAATTTGTAAAAAAACCTAGTTTGGCATCACCAGACTCATCTCAAATGTGCATTAGCATGGGCCCTCAGTTAATTTTTAATTTCAAAGTGCCTTTAGACACATTTCAATGGACCTACAACCAATCAGAGCCATTAAAATGTGACCTACATCCAAACATAGCAATAGAACGACAGAGCTTGGTCAGTGGAAAAAACAATAGCAGTCGGGTCACAAACTTCGTAAAATTACAGCTCAACAGTACACTAAAATGCGAGAAATACCCCCCACATCCATTGAATAACAGCTGGGCCATGTTGGCTGGATATTTGTCTGAATGGGAGAGTAGGCAGACCTATCTGCCAGAACAAATGAAACATGAGTTTGGCAGATTTGTCTGGTTTCCAGGCTAGAAAAGGTCAAAGCTTCCCTGAATACAAAAATATCCTGACCCCAAGAATGAAGCAATAAATTGTTAATCTGTGCTGAAGGCTCAAGAAATGATACAAGGATCATTGCTGCTCAAGGCCTACATTTGTTATTACAATTAAATGAAGATGGAGCAGTATATGTGTGCTTGTTCCACTCAGATTAAAGTATTCTGCCATTCAATGATGTACATCTGATTACTTTTAAGAGCCCACAGCAACAACAGACAGTAAGAGGTTTTAGGTGCAGCTTTCATTGAATTAAATACAAATCAAATACCAAAGAAATTGCATAAACACATGTGATTGTGCTTTCTTCTTTTTTGAAGTGCAGAGAAAGGCGAGAGGGCCAGTAACAGACAGAATGAGTAAGAGTGGGTTTAGTGACGTAGACAAGCTATAAATACAGTGTACCAAAGGCCATATTGACATTCAGGTGCCGGTTTATCTGGGAGTCTGGTTTATGACGTCTTCCCCACTGTTCCATGGCAGATGATGTTATCAACCCTTCAAAACATTGTTTCCTTACAAAAAATAGCAATTGAATTCATATTTGCATTCTGTTAATGGTCAGTCCTGCTGTGGCAGAGGTGGCAGGTGCTTCTTTGCCAGAACTTTTCAGAGATTTAGCTGCTTTTAGGTTTAAAAAGCTTTATGAAATACTCTTTGACCGAAAATTAAGGATTCATAAAATGACTGACACACCCATTTAAAAATAAGAATTACTTCTAAATCAGCAAGTTAAGAGCTACTTTTTGCCTTAAGATGTTTTGGGAATATGATTAAAAAAAATAAAATCAAAAGGTATAACCCTGTATACATAACGGCAATTTATAAGAAAATTAACTAAATTCCAAAGTTGCATCTCAGTAAGATACATTCACATCCGAGCCAAATTATTTCAATTTGAATTCATATTCTGGGTCAATAAGGGGTAAATTATGACAAAGTTTTGGGGCCCGACAGTAACAACTGATTTTATTTAGAGTCTCTTACGGGCTCCTGCTTAATAGCAACTGCAGCTTAGATAAATGGGTAAAATACTGATTTCTAAGAAGCAAAGTTCATATAATCACAGAGCGAGACGAGGTGACCAATAGGGCTAGAAACCATAGTATGCTAACATTTGCTAATTAGCACTAAACACAAAGTAGAGCTAATACTAGTCTGGCTGACATGATTTATTCTCCTCCCATCCTGCTATCTCCACTATAGGGTTTAGCACCTCCCAAGAGTAAGGTGATTGACTTAAAGGAATACAAACAAGGCAGAAGTGAAAACCAGTGTAGCCAGACCCTACTTCAGTACTGCATTGTGGAGATACAGTCGGCCTGGCTATAAAAGACTAAGCCTAGATACTGATCTGCCCATCATTGGTCTTGCAGGCATTTGGTTACGAACCAAAGTATTGTGCAAAACAAAGTTCTGCGGATTGCACTTGTATATTAATCGTCCAGGCTTAGAAAACCAAGCCACCCACCACTTCGAGCCATTTATTGTAAAAATCATACTCTTGAAAGATGAAAAGCACTTCTTAAGTAAATGCTGGAATGAAAGAAGCTCAGATGTGAATAAAGATGTTTTAATGAATCATCAAGATAACATCAAATACCGATAAGTCAGTGAGCCGTTCACAGATAAAATTCATTTTTGTGAATTTTGCATTTCCACACTCAACTCTGGTGCAGGATAGTGTCCTCTTGTGTCCTTTTGTCTCCTGTAGAATCCCTAGGCCTACTGTACCAGCACACACACACACACACACACACACACACACACACACACATTATTGTAAACAAATAAGTCACATCAGACTACTAGATCAACATTTCTCTTGCGAATTGAGATTGAATCCAACACAGGATTTCAACTGTGTCTGAATGTGCATTGTGGTTTTGACATCTTAAGTTCCTTACTCAAATGTCTGTGCTGTTGGTGTAAACTATAGCCATTGTCAGCAATTTGCAAGGATTACCAAGGTCACAAAGTTCTTTACTGAGTAAGTTTGTATCCACTGCCTCCAGCCAGAACTGCTGTGGCTCCCACAGTGTTTACCCTCTCTCTCTTCCTTTTCTCTCTCGGGCTTGTCTTCATTATGCTGCCAGGAAGCATATGGCTATGTGCTGACATAGTAATTGTATAGCATAGCCCCATCCCATCTTTTATTTTCAACTCCAGCATTTTTTGTATGGGTTGACCTGTATGTAACATAGAAGAAGAAGAAAAAGAGTATTCATTTTGCAAATTTGGTGTAATTTTTTTTTTTTTTAATTCAACAGATACATTCTTTTAGGAATGGATGAACACAATCAAGGCTAATAAACAGTACAGTGATTTCAATGACCCTAATAGTCATACTTGCTAATTACAGAAAATGCATTCTGAACTGTCGGTATAGATAGTTGTTTGATTTTATTTAACCAGTATCAAGTGAAGAAAGGTTAGGGTTATTGATTCGTATCATCAAGGTTAACAGTGATAATAAGATGTGCATACAAAATGTGCTGACTAATGTTTGTGGTTAATTCTAAATCAAAATGTTATTTTAGTAATTTGTTTTTTAAATGTAGTTGACACTTGGCATCCAGTCTTCTCTGCGGAAACTTTTTCTCTTTTTTTGTAAAGGAATAAAAATATGGACACTTTGAGCTATATGTTGACATCAATGCATTGAATGAGCAGGGACTTTGTTACAACTGATCTATCCAGAAGGTGTTGAATTATTCACTGTTTTGTTGGCAGGAGGCCTGGGTGGGGATGAAAGGCCCAGCTTCCACCCTGGGAGGGATGAGAGGTGGGAGGGAAAAAGCTTGCGATGCCTTCCCTCCAACACTCCAAGAAACCAAGCTAGCTTAGAATAGTTAGTAGTCTAACAGCAGTTTGTTCATTAGTGGTCCCTTGGTGGGTGACAACATCCAGTCAGTGTCAATTAGACAGCGGCAGTTGAACAGGTGGGAGTGTGACTGCTGGGAGAAGTAGAATCATTAGGGTGAGCGATGATTGCCAGGAAATAAGGCAGCAACAACTGAGGTTAGCAACTGATGTGATGAGCTGTGGTCTTTGGCAATGTAATAGCATTTTTAAAAGTAACATCAACTCACAGCATTTTTGGCAGAACTGGTCCTTAACTTTAGACAACTTCAAACATTTTTATTCCTTCAATGTTCCTCAGTAAAAAAGGAAGCAAGCCTCACCGGTTGGAAAAAAATATAACTGTGCACAGTTAAGTAGCTATAGAAGATAATGTGGCTCACAGGTTGTACAGTGTGGGTGTAAAGTCTGACACACGTGTTGGATGTCATCATTTGTAGCATGTAACAACATTTTTAGCTCAGATGGTTCTGATGAAGATGCACATTGGGAGTTGCCGTTAGTTCTCCTGGTTCGTTTTTATGTACACACAACCCAGCAACATCCCAATTCGTCATATATGCCGTTTTATTTCGTACCCCTGCATGTCAAAAACAACACGCTCTACACTGGATTTAAACACAGGGATCACAATGTTGACGTTGTGAATTCAAACAATACTACATGGTTAGGTTTAGGAAACAAAAACACTTTGTTAGGATGAGGAAAAAATTGTGGGCTGAGTTAAAATAACGTTTGTAACGACCATCAATCACCCAAACCTGTCTCCTCATATGGAATTTGGCACCCTTCTAATATCACCATATACGGTCAAAGCGGCAACAGCACACATGCTTATATACTGTAATAAACAATATATAAGCATGTGTGCTGTTGGCGCTTTGACCGAACGCATTCTTTCTTTAACAAAGAATGCAATCGTTTCTAACCAATTTCATTTTATTTGTTCTGATAATTCAACAGAATTGTGTGCTCCAACCGCCAAAGATCCACATCGTGGTGACGCCATCGTTCACGTGCATGCTATTTTAAAAGCATGTAAACACAGTAAATACATCACATATATGTCCTTTATCTTATATATCTTAATTCCTTCCTCTAAGGTGTAGCTTTTTTGCATTCATGTAAGATAGGTTTTCATGACAGTTTTAGTCAAATAATATGTATGGTGACATTCACTTTTTCCATTTAACTTGCTCACATCAGCTTGTAATGTATATGCATGATTTAAGGATGTGCATTTCCAGGGAAAAAGCAGTAGCTGTCATGGGTGCATCCAACAGTTTACCTGTTTATTTACACCCTCCCCCTTACTGTATATACATCCGTATGTCACTTCATGTGAAGTGAAAAAGGAAAGCACCTTTCCCCCGGAAATAATAACGCCAATGCCAAACAAAGTGTGAATTGATTTAGAAGTTATTCTGACTGAGAAGCTCTTCAATCATAATCATGCCCTTTATTTTTGTTCTCTATTTGTCTTTTTCTCGAACCACAAGCTTTTGAGTAAGACATACCCCCCTGTGGGCTTGAAAAGCAGCAGTTTTGTTGTTTCTTCTTTGACAGAGTGCAGGGGCTATTTTGTGAATAATGGATTCCAAACATGACAAGCTGTCACAGTAAAGTAATAAAACATTCACAAGCCACTGCAGCAGCATAATCCCTGTTGCCACTGTCCACTCGTATGCTCAGTATGTGACCAAAATATGGTTAAATACCCTGCTTTTTTGCCATACTTAGAGGCTCTGAAGTGATTTGGTCAAAATGTGACTCTTTGGAAAGCATTGAGCAAACAGATGGACAGCAGAAAAGTGGATTAGCCCCCCCCCCACACACACACACACTCTATCATGCAACAAGTGACAACTAAAATACTACTTGCATTGCAAAGGACAGAGCAACGATGAAACTGGGCCAGCAAAGGCGCTATTTAAATTAAAAACATTTTTTATTTTATCACAATTTTGTGTTGTTTATGCAAATCAATTGCCTTTTGGTGGGTGTATCATATTCAAAAACTCACCAAACTTCAGAAATAATTCAGGAGTGGTGGAAATTTACGTATTTCATTGATTCAGAATTGGGAGCGTCAAAATGAGTTGGTAGCGCCCCCTAGAATACAGCCCCTACTCCAGGATAGACTTAATTTAGGAAAATCTGTAGGCATATATATCTCTTTTAGTCGTACAAAAAAGCCTCTTGGAGCTTCATCCTAAACTCAACAGGATGTTGGCCATTTTGAATTTCATGGCCACTTTCCAACATTTTACTCCTCATACTTTCACAAACTCCCCCAACAGATTTAATGAGATCAGGTCAGTACCATCTAAAGACAAAAAGTGATAACTGATGCAACATTGTGACCATGGCACCAAAGTTACTGTGGCTTGGTGGCAGAGTGGGTCGTCCTCTGTTCGAGAGATTGGTGGTACGATCCCCATCTCCCCCTGGTCCACATGTCGAAGTGTCCTTGAGCAAGACACTGAACCCCAAATTGCTCCCCGTGCTGCGCATGGGTGTGTGAATGTGGTGTGAATGGTTAGATCAGATTAGATGGTATGTAGTTGTCCACTGCCATCAGTGTGAATGTCTGTGTGAATGGGTGAATGTGACAAACACTGTGAAGCGCCTTGAGTAGTCAGATGACTAGAAAGGCGCTATATAAGTACAAGTCCATTTACCATTTACCATTTAGCCACCTAACAGAAAGTTACTTGAAGATTGTAACTTGACCATACATTGTTCAGGCTGCACCAAATGTCTCATACATGACAGGAGTTCAGGCCTGAACACACCTACATCACAATATTGACTCACAGTAATAGCATCCCCTGCTGGCACCCCCTAAATTGCAGCCCCTATTCCATAATTTCTTCAAATTAGGTCAGTACATCAGCTCCCAATATGACCCTTAGTTCAGACGGAGAGGAGGAAAGTTACTGATGTTTGCATAAGATCAACATGTCAGTTGCACAAAAGAAGACTGTTTTATATGTATACTGTGGAATTGGAAACATTGTTGAAAATAAGTTGCATCTAACGTCTTTCATCAGATAGTTTCTTTCTGTCTGCAACTGAAGTTGCTGTAACTTAAGCATATATTGTTCAATCTGCACAAACATACAAGAGAGTCCTTCCATTGAGCATTTAATTTTGCACATAATTCAGAACATAACTAGTCATGTTGGTAAATATTGGGAACTTTCTTCTTCCATAGAAAAGTTATAGGGGGATAAAAATGATTTCAGACTCTATTTTCTGTAAGTTTCAATCTACAACAAAATGTATCAACTTTCTGTATTGCACAAATGATCCTGGTCCTACCATCAAGTGTTTCATTTTGCACATATTTCAGATCATAACTAGTAACTTTGGTAAATATGGAGAAGTTTCTTCTTTACTATGAAATGTTGCAGGGACACACACATTCTTACAGCCAGTACGTTCTGCTGTTTTTGGTCGTTTTGTCTTTCGTAGCAATAGTTATAGACTTTCGGACCATATGTTTTGTGATTTTCGGTCTGACACAAAATGTATACCCCTCTCTAAATCACACAGATGATGTCCTACCACCAAGTGTTTAATTTTGCACATATTTCAGATCATTAATAGTAATGTTGGTGAATATGGAGCGGTTTCTTGTTTCCTAGCAAAGGTTATAGGAGAAAACATTCTCTCTGGCTTTTTTTTTTTTTTTACATTTTGAGCCTGTTACAAAATGTATCCCCTCTCTAAAACACACAGATGACGTCCAACAGTCAAGTTTTTAATTTTGCACAACTTCTAGATCATAACTAGTGATGTTGGTAAATATGGAG
Organism: Echiichthys vipera; assembly: GCF_963691815.1. NCBI lineage: Eukaryota > Metazoa > Chordata > Actinopteri > Perciformes > Trachinidae > Echiichthys > Echiichthys vipera. The sequence goes on along the minus strand of NC_139831.1, from coordinate 21,746,934 downwards.
AAGTTTCTTGTTCCCCAGCAAAAGTTCCAGGGACACATTCTTTTAGGTTGTTTCTTTTTGCAGTTTTTGGTCTGCTACAAAATGCATGATGTCCCACCATTTTTTGCACATATTTCAGAACATAACTAGTATTGTTTGTAAACATTTAAAAGTTTCCCTTTCAAAAGTTATAGGGGGATGCAAATTATGTCAGACTTCGGTCAGCTCCCCCCCACATGCGCCAGGCGTGAAGGTCCATTCATTGCTGCTTGCAGTTGTAATTTATTTTCTTCCTTTTTTTGGTATTTGAATATTGTGCATAGTCAGCAGCTGATTCATGTTTTAACCTCATTCTTTTATTTTCTCTTGATAATACCTGAATCATTTTCTGAGCTTCATTCTAAACTTAGGTGAGGGACTACAGTTACATCCTCTATCAACAGGAAGTCGCTGTTGTATTTACAAGAACATAAAATACAAGTTAAAATGTGGGTAATGAAATCTGCTTTTTAAGAGAAAATTAAAATCTGGATATTTTTTCTCTGAAGAATCCAATCACCAATGCCCAAACATGTAGTTCACCTCCTTTGGGTAAGAGATAACCTCCCTAAATAAGGGTGTCTCTGTAATGAGATTTTCTGATGGGTCTTCAACGTTGAGACTGACCTTGATCAGTACCAAACCCTTGTTTAAATCCGTCTGCACAATCAAATCGGAAGATTTTCAATTAAATGTCTAAAAGATAAATTGGAATACTCATCTTGGTATTTTTCATTTTCCCATTTGATCTCATATTCCATTATCTTTGTCTCGAGAACTGTCTACGCATCAAGATTTTACCTCATGCGATAGCACTTAAACACTCTCTTTAGAGAGGCTGACTGCTGCCAAGGTGAGGAAATTAAATGTTTAAAGCACCTCACTGTAATCCGAAAGTGTAGCGAGAGTCAAATACATTGTACCTTTCTGCCCTTGTTTTTTGTCACTGAACCAGAAAAAAAGCAAGAGTATGACATTTTCTACATTGTTAACAAGCCCAGCTACATATAACTGCCCTAAACAAGAATTGTTCCTTTCTGTCTACAGAAGACAGTCCAAGGCCTACATACTGTACATCAGCTCCCAATACGACTCTTCATTTAGTGGTAGAGTGGTAGAAAATAAGTTGCATCTATTGTCTTTCATCAGATAGTTTCTCCAACTTTCCGTCTGCAACTGAAATTATATCTGCCTGCAGTAAACATACAGTATTGAGAATGTTTTACATTTATTCATTATCCAGTTTTAACAGTGTATACGGTACAAGGTAAATAATACCAGTGGGCTTCTTCTGGAAGACTGTTAAATATCTTTTTCTGAACCTCTTCTCCTGATGCCTGCAACCTTCCAGAGCATGTAAATCTCACCAGTAAATATTTCATCAGGGTCCACCTCTCTGGTGAGGTTAATAGAATTCAAAGCATGTCTTTGCCATCAGGATCAGTCCAATTAAAACAGGAGAGAGATGCTTCTGATATACACCCTCACTTTACCACTTACCTAGTGCCATACCTTCCAAAGTATTGGAGAAAAAAACGAAGAGGGGAGCTGCTGTGATCATGGATGGGAAATAGTTTTAAGGCTGTCTTGTCCCTGGGCAGATCGTTAAATGAGAGCACCTCTACTAATGGCTTTAAGTAGCAATTTGGACGAAGGTGTCTATTTTTTGTGAGTGTTTCTGGACCTATAAGCTATACCTATTAGCTGCACTGAGGTCTACAATTGATTTACATGTTTCAGTGATTTATGTAGTGCTATAAAAAACACAACTCTGTTTGAATCCTGCTTTTGGCTTTGTTTCAAGAAACTATTACACAGGGATTTGAAACGCCCACAATTTATACATCCTATTCCTACAGTCTAAGAAAATCCACACATATAACATGAAAAACTCTATACCAAATCCAAAAACTACAGTGCTTGAACTCAAACTGGTGACATCATCAAAGACAAAATGTGGAGCTGCTCCATAGACAATGAATTGGGAAAGATGTTATGGGTGACACAGAGGCCCCAGGGGACTTTTTGAGTTCATGAATACATTTTCTATGTCTGAACGGACAGCATTAGACTAAAGCTCATTTGGATAAAAAGAAAAACAAACTCAGTCTCCCATTAATTGTCCATGCAGCATCTCTAGACTTTTTTGATGACTTCATAAGTTTGAGACTTGCTTGTTTGATTTGTGGCTTTGAGAGAGAGCAGCTCATGTTCACAAATATTGATAGACCTTTCTAGGCCATTGAAACAACATTCTTAATTTAGATGATGTTCCTCTTGACAGTTCTTCCTCAGTGAAATAATTCCACACATCAAAGTTATGACTGTTTACAGGTGTTGGGAAGTACTAATGCATATGTAAAAAGAAAAGTTGTTTAAAGCCTTGTGTGGCTCCAGAGAGCTGCTCAAAGTCTGATTAATTGCTTCAAATGAACTTACTTCAGAGACACAACCAAATCTCCAACCAGACTGTCTGCAGTCCAGTTGCATTGTGGATAATGTAGTCATAAGGTCATGACAGGCAAGAAGAATGCGTGGAATGAAAAATACTTCTCTGGTTCTTTGCACATTGTACAGATTCTCAGACTATCCATTATGAGTCTGACAACGTTGTAGGAGAGATATGCTGGTATTCCTTTAACCAAACTGCAAGCAAGAAAGTTAAAGCTTTCTTTATATAAACATTGTAATGTGCATATTGGTTGTGCACATTGTTAAAAGTTAACTTATTGTTAAATTATTTTTACTAACTCAATTCTGTTATATTATTTAAGATAATTGTGGCAATGTCTTGCATCTCTTAACTTTTTTAGAATACGGTTCAAGTCCAACATTTTTTTCTTGTCCTTTCAGTATGGCAGAATCCAATATAGAAAAGATATTTATGTTTGATAAGAGGAATATTCCAGTCCCCCAAAGACTATCAAGGGGTTAGTCATCCTTTATCAAGGCTACTAGAGGTTAGGGAAATGAGTAAAGTGAAAAATTCTTGAGGGAGTAATCAAGCTGTTTTATTTCAGTAGGAATAATCCAAGAGAGACTGTTTTAATTTCTAAATGCCCCATAGCAGTGACCCAAAATTAATTGTTCCTTTTGCTACAGAGGGAGACCCCTTGAGACAGACGGAGGTATATAGAAAAATCATGGGTAATTACACACAAGTGTAGAGCTCTTTTCTATGAAGTGGGGATCTTGGTGGTCATGGATTGTGTGATTTTAATGGAAGAGAGAGCTGACCTGAGGCCGAGCAGGGGGGAATTAAAGAGTTGACATACAGGACTGCTGAGGCAGAGATGGCACTCACAAATCAGGAGTGGTAGCAGACCATCCGGAAACACAACTCAAGGTAAGACGAGATGTGTTTGGAAGGTGTTTAAAATGTTGGAATATTTAGAATGTTGCAAATGAAGCTAGAAAAAAAGCAGATTAGCACAAGGTATGCCTCTATATGGAGATGAAAAAAAGAGAATACTGTTTCTGTTAATATGTTTTCTTAACATTCATCTGAACTTCTATCTAGGCTACCTGTGTCATTCTGATTTTTATTTACTATTCTCTTTAATGATTTTTTAAAAAATGTTTTTAATTACTTTTTAATGTTTTATCTGAAGCACTTTAAATTGCCTTGTTGCTGAAATTTGCTATATAAATAATCTTGCCTTGCCCAAGGCAAATGGTCGTATACACAATAACAATGTTTCAATAACATTTCAATAACAAGGTTACTATGTAATACTGAATTTGACGCATCTGCCTTGCAGAGATATCTATACCAGACAAAACATAATTGCAATAAATGTCATGTTTCATTGCCCTTTTCTTATTCTTAGAGCATTTATTACATTTTAAAGTTTTGGTGTATGTTCATATATTGTCGTTGTATAACATACAATGACAATCTACTGTATCTATCTAATTGGTGCCAGAGAGCGAATTGGGAGTACCTGCTTTTCAGCTTTTTGTCCAAACGCAGACTGCATTTTAGGTCACGGAAAAACGATGTTTTGGTTTGTAAAATCTGAGTGTGTGCAATTATCTTCTTTGTGAGGTGTTTCGTGCAATGATGGACCAAGCCCTAACATGCAGCCAGGTAGCCTTCCAGTAATAGCATTTTTTTCAGGCTTCTGAGTGGTCATCATATACCTCTTCTTTGCAAAATTGACCAGCATGGCTTTAGGGTTAGGGTTATATCGACATTAGTTCTTGGCTTGGCATGTTCTTGTCTGCAATTCAATACTTATTTGAGTTTTCATTTGTAAAGAGATTTTTTTGTAAAACAATACTTGTGTGAAGGAAAATCTCTGCTTACAAAAATAGCTGTGTACGTGTAAATTTAGAAACTCAAGCCTCTGTTCCGAGTGCCAAAACAGAACAGACACACTGTAACCAAAAACAAAAACAACCTTAAAATGCTCAGCAGCATATTGCTACTTTGGAAACTAGCACTCTGGAGTTTTCAGTCTCCTCTTTCACCTCTGCATATCTCATTTGCATCCATTAATTACCATTCAAAATTATGCCATTTGTTTCAGTTATGCAACTAATAGCTAGTCAGCCTGGAAACCAGACAAATCTGCCGAGCTCATGTTTCATTTGCTCTGACAGGTACTTCTGATCCCCCCTCCTACTCATGGTTTATCTCTTGGGGCAGGTTTTAGACAATAACTGAGAGGGGAGCATCATAGTTACTAATGTATCTGGCGTTCTCTTTCCAGTGCAGCTTACCAGGCTCAAGGTGACACAGCTAATCAAATATGAATAAAGATTCTGTTACAATGTTGCCTATTTCTCACCTAACACATTTCAGTGTACTGTTTAGCTGTAATTTCAGCAAGTTTATGACCCGACCCCATTGTTTTTCCTGCTTCATACTCCCCCCCCCCCTCCAACATTGCTCAGCGTCGTCGTTTCGTGGCTGGCTGTAGGTCTCACATCATTGTTTTGATTTTCTGTAGGTCTGGACTGAAACTATCAGCCTCAAGTCGCGATCACACATGTGCAAGAAAAACATTTGCCTCCCGTTCAAATCCATTCTGTGCGTGCGAAGGAGTGAACAACAAAATAATCGTATAGGATGAAAAGTAATTTGGTGAGGATGGACACAGATAGGATCATGTATGGAGATCGTTGACCTTTTATCTTGTATGAATGCTGTATTGCTTGTGATTTACTCAAAGCCTAAAACAGCAAGCTCAGCTATTAAAGAGAGCAACACCAGCAGCATACAGTTTACATGGTTTCTCACTCTACAGCAAACAGGCAATTAACAGTGCGGAAGTGGTTATTACATGTAAATGCACAAAGAGTAAAGTCTTGATGAAATACTCCAAATGACTCCTTGCTTTACACAGCACTGCCTATCTGATCTTAGCTTGAGTATTTATCATTTTGAATTAGAGAATTATTGGATTGATAAGAACTTCTTGAAGATGTCAAAAGAAGAAGATTACAGACAGAGGAAGGGAGTAAGATCCGTCAAATCTGATTAGCAATCAGGGATGCTTTAGACTACAGCTGCATTGTTTTCATGCACACTGTGGGCAGATGCATAAAACTAAAACTGTGTACACAAAAACTTACTTCCACTCCCACAGTTCACTGTAATGGACGTAAAAATGCCCTTAAACATCCATTTGTATTTGGAAAACTGTGCCCCCCTCCACCACTCATAAGACCTAGCTGTCAATGAGAAATACAGCAAAGTAAGTGGAATTTCACCAACTGTCTTGCATCGTGGCACTAATTCATCACGTTCATCGCAGTAAAATCTCAATATTAATCATTATTAAACGTCAGAAGGGTGATCAATGCACTGCTAGCGCTCATGTTGAAACTGACTTTACAAAGTGCTTCACAATTCAGCATCAAATTAAACGATCGTTAACAGGGAGATGACAGTCACGGCTCAAAAGTAAATTAAAAGAATGATGAAATTCATCACTCATGAATAATTTAAAACTAAGCCTATAAATGCACAATTGATTGACATTCAGAACGACGGGGAGACTGCAAACATAACACAACGAGTGAACTTGGCTAACAACCTAAAAAATCTTTCCAGTCTCTTAAATTATATCCAATCTCCTCCTCACCATATCAACCACAGCTCTCAAATACAGCAGTATGTTAGGCTGGTCTGAAGTTTGCATACGCACATTTTTCCTTTATAAATATCAGTTTAGTAAAGGAAATGGATCGTTTATGCATCTGGCCGCTGTTTCTCCTCACTGTACCGAAAAGAGTCCAGTGGAAACTGAACTCTAACACAGAGGAGTCATCTCCTCTTCCTCTTATGGATCCTGTAATAAAATCACCCACATCACTGGAATAACAGATCACCTCCATTTCACATAAGCACACACTCTGCTTCATCCGATTTACTGTGCCCGTCGCTTCCACAGTCAGCTACCTTGGAACCATCAAGGGATGGATGTCTATGTGTGTGTGTTTGTGCATGCATGCATGTTTATGCAAGAAGTTTAGAGTTGGCTGGGGACTTTATGCTTACTGCCTCTGAGTATTACTCTTTTTAAGGATGCCTCCTGGAAACTGAAATGCGCTATTGATTTGTTTAGCTAATCTATTTCTTCCCTCTTCACATCTTATTCATCTCAAGGTGATGCCATGCACTGGCCAATCTCCACATAAAAATCAGGATGCAGTCCGATGAGTAGTTTTGCTCTTTTGGAAGCACAGAAAAAGCAAAAAAAAATCAACATTTCCTGGTGTTCTATAATCAGATTTGCTCTCAAGAAAAAGACATTCACATTCCCTTAGGCTCAAGGGAGCTACAATCTTCGACGAAGAGGAGGAGATGGTGCAACAGTGTCACCTATCATGCCTTAGCTGGAAGCTTTCGGAGACTTTCTGTTGTCTTTTAGGAAATCCTTAAAGAGCACATGAATCCAGAGCTGTCACCACAGCTAAATCAAACACGCCCCTCTCTCCCTGAGGTGATGTGATGCAAGGGAAAGGTTGAGCCTGTGTTAATAGCTCACAAATCTCTGTCTCAAAACCTTGAAATATGGTCGAGTAATGTGTGAAACAGGGATGAGTGCAGTTTCTCAGGATTTTCATTATATGAGCGGACATCACCCACCGTAAAGATAATCCTCAAATAATAAGTTAGTAGTAGTGACACACCATTAATCCAATGAGTGCTCATTACTACCCATATCCCATTTTGTATCTGTATTATACCAATTAGGGGAACAAAGCCATTCTACCACATCCAAACCACTACAAATGAATTAAGATCATCTGATTACACTGAAGCGTGTGGAAACGTATACTGTCAGGGTTCCAATGAAATGCATACTAAGCATTAGTAAAGCTACAGCAGCTATGGAAACCTAATCACTGTCGGAAAGATGGTGTACAATCTAATAACAACACTAAAGGGAGATACCACCAAGAACATTTTTCTGACAGTATTTCTATCTCTAAAATTGAAATAGGTGAACAGAGCACTTTTACTAATTTTGTACTTTTACTGTCTGTTTAAGAATGTTTTTTTTATAGTCCAACTCTGGGTTGCACCTCAGCACGCCTCTGATCTCAACATTTCCACCCAGAGAAATGGAAAGTGAAAGCTAAAATAAAAGAAAAAAGTTCTCATTAATTTCCCTGTGTCTTAGTCTATTAGCATCAAGTTAAGGACTTCCTCTGTGGCTGCAGCTCAAATTAACCCGATATGATAATGTGAGGCTGGGAGTCGCCACAGAGCCTTCAAGGAAGGTTGACGAGCACTGGAGAGGGTATCAGGTGGGTGAGAGCCCAGTGGAAGCAGCCACGAGTGTGGTGTGTCCCGCTGACCTTCATTAACGTGTCTCGAGGAGCTGTGTCAAGCAGTGTGCTGTGTGATAGTGCATGTTATCTCCACACGGGGGGAAGAGGGTAACAAATTGCATCACAGCAAGGAGATGTGGCTGTTATTAGAGCTGTTGGAACAAAAATGGGAAAAGTCAGACAAGAAGATTAAACACTAATTCAGATAAACACGCAAAGAAAAAGTCTCTGTGACACGTCTTTGCAGATATTTAATCGGTATAATGTTTACATTAGTCACCACCTTAGTTTAATTGAATTGAATTTAATTTAATTTAATTTAATTTAATTAAACTGAATTGAATTTTGGCAAATTTGGTTAGAAACAACTATTCTTCCTGGGGTCCACACAAAAGACAAAAACACAAAACATTCAATAAATAATTCCACATTGTAAATGCGTTAAGGTTCTATTGATACATTCACATTTCCTTGTTAACAAATGTTTGAAACTGTACTTGTACCAGTGTATACTGTCCATACTTAGGTAAACAACACAACTGAATCCACATTCACAAACCCACTATGCAGCTTAAGCTGAATTCTTTTTGACTTGACTTGGGTATTAACGTGCCAACATTTACTAACTGGACCAAATCAACATACTGACTCGCCATATCACAACGCTAGTGTGGCTAAAAAACGAAGCTAAAGAACACAACAGGAATGGCAAGAGAGTGGCAGGATTCAGTGTGCTAATGGAAGTAAGAATGGGTATCTGGGCATCATCAAATGGTTTCACCTGTTAGTGAAGTAGCCTGCACATCCCCAGCAGTCAATAATCAAATCTAAAACATTTTACTCATAAAATGCACTGTTATTATGTTTTATTTCACTGCAGTGCATGTATATGCTTCAGAGCTTGTGATGCTTTAGTATTTTTAATTTTTGTGGTTCGTTGTTATATATCTGCAGCATGCATGTATGCCATTTTAGCAGAGAATCACTTGCCTGTAAAAATAACAGTAGCATCTGTGATGTCCTCCATATGCTTAATGCTGGAAAGCCTTAATTTCGGTTTGTCGCGTGCTGCCATTTTTGCAGGTGATGGAGCTATAAAATCCAAATTTAGCAAAGTGTGTGTGAATGTGTGTGTGTGTGTGTGTGTGTGTGTGTGTGTGTGTGTGTGTGTGTGTGTGTGTGTGTGTGTGTGTGTGTGTGTGTGTATGTGTGTGTGTGTGTGTGTGTGTGTGTGTGTGTGTGTGTGTGTGTGTGTGTGTGTGTGTGTGTGTGTGTGTGTGCATGTACACACATGCATGTGTGTGTGTGTGTGTGTGCGTGCACATGTGTGTTGAAGCCATATTTCACATGTATATAAGTATGCATGAAACATATCGATGTTTTAAGGCTCATAATGCCAGGTGTAAATGAGGTATAATCTCGTCATGTGTGTTTGATTCCTATTTGTTGCATCCACTTTTCCCAACCTGCAGCTGTCTCTGTTGTTACTCCACTAAAAATATCTATGTCACATCTTCATTTGGCCACTAAGATGGAAATAAGTTGTGCTGGTAATGGTCCTACGTTCTTTCACATTTTGTCACCATTTGCATTTGTAATGAATTGACTCTATTTACATTTCAATAGCGTCCTCTACTTTTTTGTCATTTTGTGGGTTTTTTCTACAAAAAGAGAATGTTGTTATTGGCTCAAGCACCTTATACTACTTAAAAATCCTTGATTCAAGAGAAGCAAACCTCTTCCCAACTGTTTATCAGAAAACTAAATACATCTTCAAACGAACACAAATCAGCTGTTACATGCGTTTAAACAGCACAAGTTCCAGGATCTTTAGATTCTGTGTGTGCAAGTCTGAATATGCCTGGAAAAAAAGTCCAAGAGCATCACTGTGAATAAAAGCTGTACAAATATCAGGGCATATGTGTGTATATGTAAACTTCTATGAGTCAAAGAGACACGTGTTGAGCCTGTGCCAGTACCCCGGCCAACACTATCTGATGGAACACTGCATACAGCCTTGGCTTGCCCTCAGCCTTTCTGCCAGCTGAAAGAACTCAGATCAGAGTCTTTGAGCCGAGAAAACAAAGAGATGTCTTCCACCGATTACTGGTCTAATAATTTTTCTTTTCATATCCAATTCCCATCCGACTAAGCTAGATTCCTTTGGGCGTCAACTCTGACAAAGCAATCTCTTTTTTATTATTCACTGGATGCTCACTCTCTTGACTTTGAACACGTCTCATGTGAAGTCTTTACTTTTTAATACACGTGCAAGTGGTGTGGCATTCTGACAAACAGCCCCATTTGGAAAACAATGCACAAGCAGAGCAATACACTGAATTTCACCTCCTGACTACCATTGATCTGTCAAAGCAGAGAGCAGCTCATGCTAAGTATTTCTCTCCATTAAGAAATCATGAACCATCTGCCTGCACACTCTGAAACTGTACATGATGTGAGGGATGCCTATCATGTTATGCTTAATTAATGAGGCGTTGTATGCTTGCCAAGGAATCACACCAACACAGACAGATAACATTATGCAAATGCTCCCCGTTTCACTTCAGGACAGTTGTGAATGCCAGGTGTACTGACCGATATTAAAGCTGAAGTGTTCAGGCACAGAGAAGAGATGATGCTCAAAAAGCAGAGAAGGTGCTTTCTAGATATATTTCATGAAAATAACAATTTGATTGATGGTACAGATAAAGGATGACAGTGAATGACACGAAACAGACAAACAAAAAACTTTATTAACAGGTGGATTTCTATATTTTGGTAATGGTAGGTTTGAATTTACCACTTAGTATATTTGTTGCCAGGTTGAATATATTTTTGCTGGCCAGTGTCCATTCAGGTCATTCCAATGGGGCAAAAATGAGAGTGGTTAGACAGTCATATATGATGACATTTTCTAAATTAGCTACCACTACATACAGGAAGGGGTTAAAACCGAAAGTAAGCACATTCATAATATTGCTAAAAAACTAATTTCAAAGGAAAGCTACAGCAAGTAGATCAAATATGTAGTGAATGTATAGAATGGAGAGTAGGGTATACGGTATTAATTGTATAGACAGTAGCACAGTAGGAATTTGCCCCATGGTATGTATTTGGACTCAGAGCAGAGCAACTCTGACGTAACCACACAATGCTTGCGGATCCGGCCCGAGAGAGAATATTTACTATATTATTAAACAATTATTAAAAAGTAATTCCTGGCCGTAGCGGCCGGTGTTGACTGATGTCCTCTCTCACATCTTGCCACCGTCTCAGTGCAATACCGGTACTCTTCGAGACTTGCTCATGGACTGCTCATGTACAGAAGTATTAGTTTATAATACTTCACATATTTGTCACTGTGAAGCCTGTGTTTACTCTGCAACAAGTGTATATCGATATGAAGCAAAAATCTAAATAGGTAAAGTAATAAGTAACTGCAGTTATCAGATAAATGTAGTGGAGTAAAAAGTAGAATATTTCCCACTGAATTGTTGTGGAGTAGAAGTATGAAGTAGCATGAAAAGAAACTACTCAGGTTAAAAACAAGACCCTAAAACTTTTTAATATATTAAGACTAGTATACTGTGATCTAATACCATCTATGCTTCAAATTATACAGTTATCTCAATTTTAGACAATACCATACAGCCCTATAGGTTGTAATTTTACTCTATGCCTTCCCTTTTCTCTTCTAAATGAGTCTGGACAATCTTTAAACCTGTCAGCTATTGGTCAAGATTGCTATCGTTCTTAGACTCAACCAAAAGGGTAGATTAATAGACCGACGTGATGATGCATGGCTAAACGTGATGATGCATGGCTAAACAGTGCACAGTACCTGAATTAGATTATTTGAAATCAAGAGATTAAGATAAAAAAACTCATGCTGAAAACACCCACCACAAAACTGCTATCAGAAAAATCCATAGCAACATGTAAAAGATTAATCAAAGGAGAACAGGTAGGTTGCGTATATAAAGAAAACAGGCAGAAATGTTTTACAGTACCTCTCCCTCAAAGCAAAGTGCAGGGATAACAAAGTTTTGATAAACAAGTTCAGGGAAACAACTCCTTTTCCTGTGCCCTCAGTAAATTCAGACAAAACACTGACATACAATGAAATTTCCCCTCTCTCTCTCTCTCTCTCTCTCTCTCTCTCACACACACACACACACACACAAACACACACACACACACACACACACACACACACACACACACACACACACACACACACACACACACACACACACACACACACATACGTCAACTCAATATAGACGGCAATGGGTCCCTCAGAAAAGAAATTGTCAGCTTGGTGAGAAGCGATTAGAGCTCCCCTTGGTCGCCATGGTGTTACAGATGATTGATGTGATTAATAAAGCTGTTGTCATGGCACCCTCTATGCTTCTGAATGCAGGCCAAAAGACATTGAAGGGGAAAGCAAAATAGGTAGAGATAGAGACTCCAAAGGCACTCATGTATCTAACCGCTGTCATTTATCTTTTCACAGCTCTGGAACAAACTGCACTCATCAGATTATGATTTTACTCATCACTTCATCGTACAGCATTAAGATACAGTATACTTGTTGTTCACAGTGAAGCTGAGCTATAACATTAACATTGTTAACTGTGAAATCCAGTCAAGGCAATTTGGCTAATCAATTTATTCATTGGATTACTCAATAACTCAAGCAATTCATTTAAAGTGATTTTGCCTTCTGGTATGAGAATTTAACAGGACATAGAATCAGTGTTCTTCACTCTTTTATGCAGAATGTCTAAGAAGCCAGGTCATTCAGAATAACCTCACTTCAAGATTGAGTAATGCTTCAGTCTGGGTTTCACTAATGCATGTCTGAGTGCAAAAAATAGGGTAATGGATTTGGTCAGGATTCCTGTTGGCATGCACTAATTATCAGAATGAGAAAAGCAGTGAACACCCACTTCATGAGTGCCGCAACAGAGAGCCAAAGTCTCGACGTCACTTTTGGGCTAACCACTGTTCCACCAGCTTCTATAAACTGACGCAGTCTCTCATTTAAAAAAAGAATTAAACATAGGTTTACTATCTATATTTCAATATAAATGAGCATTTACTACAGCAGTGCACTTGCAGTGAAAACTGAACCAAGACAGTTGCAAAAATGCACCATGGTGCATTTTAGGGATTTATTGTTCGGGTTTAGCTGATGAACTGTAGAGTTGCGTGATAGCCTAATTCTCTTTAAGTTCATCATTACACAACCCCATCACGTTATGCATAGTCAGTTGATCTGTTGTTAACATGAAAGTTTTGATTAGAGCTGTTATAAAACAATTATCAATAAACTAGCCAGTTGAGGTGGTTCGGGCATCTAGTAAGGATGAACCCTGACGGGCACGTCCAGCTGGTAGGAGGCCTTGGGGAAGATACAGCACCAGGTGGAGAGATTATATCTCCACACTGGCCTGGGAACGCCTCAGGATCCCCCAGATAGAGCTGGTTAATGTGGCCCGGGAAAGGGAAGTTAGGGGTCCCCTGCTAAAGCTGCTGCCCCTGCGACCCGACCCCGGATAAGTGGTTGAAGATGAGATGAGATGAGATAGCCTGATATCAGACAGAAATGTCATTTAGTTACACTCTTCAGTCTGACAGCAAAGAGATCGTAGTATCGTCTGTACATGCTTAGCTTCTTAGCGTCCATTCTCAGTGTCCAGTTATTGTAAACTTCCCGTCCTTTCACTGATCCACAGGTAAAGGTAACTACATTTTTCTCTTTGGTTTTATCTTTCAGGGGTCCTGAAAACATCAGCTCGGCGTGCTGTTTGAAGCGGTGCCATACTTCCGGTAGGTTCGGAGAGTCCCAGTTCATTCTGGGTGCTGGAACGCCGTAAGTATCCATCTTTGAGTATCTATCTTTGAGCCTCTACTCTGGCACAATGTAATATTACAGAATTATAGTCCAGTGCAGTCACACAGCAGCCAGCAAAGGCAACAGGTAGCTTTAGGGAGCTTTTTGTTAAATGTCCATTGTACCTGGCACAAGTTGGCAAAATTGCACAAACTGATTAAAATCTGTTCAGAAAGGTTCTTTTGCCTAAAGGCTCTGTTATATTTTTTCTCTTTTAGGGCTATATTTTTACATAGGGAAATGCTTCGGTTGCACTATTCAGTAACTTGCAAAATAATTAAAAATCAATGTAAAAAAACGTGATAAATTTGTGATTGTGATTTTTTTTGTAAAATAATTGTGATATGATATTTTTGCCATATCGCCCACGCCTACTTAACAGTCCTAACATTAGTGACTATAGACTCTTTATGACAGAAAAAAACGTAGGCTACAGCGGAGCACAACGGAGCCTATGTAAAAGCATGTTTATATAACTTGGTTGTGATTGGCCAGTGAGTGCTGTCTATAACACATTGCTAACAATGGTGTTAGTCCCTTGACAACAGCGTTAGTTGGCTAATGGTCAGTACCCCTGTGGTGCTCATTGGCTCGTGTTTTTAACTGAGAAACCACAGTTTCATGTCTACGGCAGCCACACTAATCTGGATCACCTGATGTACAATGCTGGGATAAAGCCTGACATCCGGCACCCTCTCACAAATCTGTCTCCTGCCGCTATCTATCTCCAAGAGCTCCAGTGGTGAATGGTTTAAAGAAATACAAACATGCCACTCTGTTTTTAACCCCTGGCAATGTGAGACATGTATATTTAAGTTCTTGTTACCTTGTGTCTTCAAATATACCGTCTCTTCTCCTTTTTCCAACTTTTTATCTGTAATCTATGAGGTATGTAATGGAGGTATTAGAAAAGCCGCTAAAATCAAATATTAATATTAGATATATATTTTAAATACTATCCTGATTTAGACCTAGAAAGTAATGAACCACATGGCATATTGTTGAATAAAGTTATTTTTTAAGGCTGGAGTTTTAATCATTTGCATACATACAACATTAAATGTGATTTGAATTAGGTTGTATTACTTCTAGACAAGAACCAGGATTTCTGGTTTCACTTTAACTCTCTATGGATTATTCTCTTATACCTCAGCACTAGACTGGGAAATGACTGCTGCTGCACTTAAAGATGTGTACAGGGTTTTTTTTATATATATAATTATTGTATAATATAGTAAACAATATAAGTCTTTAATCAAGAAAAGAAAAAAACAAGTCTGGAAGCAAATAGAAAGTCTTACTTCACTGAGCAGGGTTAAATTGAAGATGTTTTCAATTTGCTTTGTGTTCTTTGACATTTCAAATACCGAGCACTCACACTTTTTTCAGGTACATTTCAAAAGGCTGAGAGGACCTGCTCTTAATAACTTTTTTTCAAACATCTCACAGTTGAATGGTTTAACACTTTGGTTTGATCGATATGAGTTTGCCTTCATGTCTCAGCAGCATAGAGCCGGGGGAGATACCATCATTATGTTTCATAAATGGCCACATGCAGTGTAATTAAGTAGGAAATTACCCAGAGGTCAGCTCACACCTGGTGGAGCTGAATAACTGAGATAATGATGGGATTGTTTAAGTTTTGATCTCAGCTGGGGGTTGGGGGGACAGACATTGAGGAGACAACGATGTCCCGATCTGGTTTTGACCCAGGCTGAAAGTTGCTCTCTGGATTCACTGAGCCAAGATAATTTCCCTGTAGTTTAACACTTGTCACTTGTTCACGGCTCATCAGTGATCGCTCTGTAGACAATAGTTTATTTTAATCACAGATGAGGGGCCTCACTTTGCCTTTCTCCATTATAGCTTTTCTGTTGAGCATGTGCTCTCTCAAATTCATTTGGCTTTCTTCTTTGTGTTTTAAAGCACAAGAATGGAGAAAGCCTTGTCTATTGCATGGACAGATTCATTTGAGATCACATCCATATAAAAGATGATAGTGTGACTTCCTGAGCTGGAAAACGAACAAAGCTGATCTGTTGTATTATTATAGACAGTGGGTGGATATAGTGCGTCTTTCTCTAACCTACCAACAGAACACCGACTGAAAAGACAAATATCCTTAACAATATGCAACAATGTAAAAAAACGACTACATGTGGAAATATTATCTCTGCAGTTTGTTAAATCAAACCTTCAGACAAATACTGTATTAGTGTGCTACATTATAAACTCAAATTACTAATTTCACTAAGACTCTCTGATATTAGATGTTTTATTGTATTACCAAGGCAAGGATAACTTCCTCCAGCAGGTCAGAAATATTGTTGCTGCTGTGGTTGTGACAAACCAAATCAGACATAGCCCTGGGGGAGAGATTTGGAGGCCTGAGGTCTACCTGGCTGTGAATTTAGGCCACTGGGTGAAAAGCAGGGATATTCTCAGAGTGCTCTCCTCCTCCCCATGCAAGGAAGTAGTCCTGACCGTCGGCAATTATTACAGGCGCCAAGATAGGCTCTGCTCCTCTGCTCTGACATGTTAATATTACATGAAACTGTTAGGGATGACAATGTGCCTGGGGCAAGAGAGAGACGTTGGGATTTTTTTTTCTCTCTGCAAGCTTCACCCTGTTTTTTTTTTTGTTGTTTTTTTCCCCCCCTCCATTCATCCCATTGACTTGAAATAGCTAATGGCCTCATTATCCAAATATGGGAAAGCACAGAGCAACATATAATTAATCTGATTTTGGTATATTTATTTATTTGATATGCTAATTTTGTTGCAATACACAGATTATCTTAGCAAGACACAAGACATTCTGTGCTGTCAAGTGTTTCGATGAAATGTACAGTGTGTCCTAAAAAAACATTAGCCAGATGCCATTTTGCAGATTGAGCATCCCAGTTGTTACAAATGGCAGGAAATGCAGAGAAATTACATAATCTGTCTTATTTTTGTTACCCGGGATATGAGGTCACAGAAAGAGGTTTTCCTAAATGCGGAGAAATAGACAAAGATACTGCATAAGTTAAACAAGGATGAATATGGTCATTGTACTTTGGCCTGCTTGCTAACACAGTTAGCAGTTGGAGCTTCAGCTGTGGCACACAGATCACAGAGAAAGTATGGTAGCCTATTTAAAACCCTTTTTTAAGGACTCAATTTCAATTTTTGGAATTTGCATTAAAAATACTAGACACTAATCTTTTATCAGTCATAACTCAGTTGAATCTGAACACACAAACATATTACACATATTTATGGAGTCAGTGTGACTTAATTAAATAACAGGAACTGCTAAGAGGTAATTTGTCATACTTTTTCTAGTGGCAATGTGCCAAATGGTCTAGATTTTGTCTAAAGCCCTATTAGGATGGGATTAGTTTAATGTGGAGACGTGGGATAAAATGATTTTGCCTCAGGACGTCTGTAATATAAATGGCCAATTCGCACGAGATTATGAAATCCCTGTATTCTACCAGAGGTGGGATTTACGCACTGCCGTCACCTCCCTGTCTCCATGTGTGTGCTACATAGCTTCCTGATATCACAAAATTAAGTAAACACAAAACAAAAGGACAAAATCGTTAAGTACTTCTTCAAGCACCTCCATGTTCAAAAATATTTGAAAACTAAATATTGACAGGATATGACGGAATATCAACGTGTGTTTTACAGAGGGTTGTATTCGGACGGGATTGGTTTTACCTGAGGTATTTTTTCCGGACTCTTTTACAGAGGGTAAACATCGGCGTCATTTTTACTTACATTCTCCAGAATAATATCTGATCGGAGGGGACGAAAACCCCTGGTAAAAATTACCTTACTCCATGTCCTCACGTAAAACTAATCCTGTCCGAACAGGGCTTTAGAGAAGGCCCATTGTGAGAAACATTGTGTCTACAGCATCTAACTGTTGCATTAGCAAGTGCCTGTGGTTTTATCCTCTGAACCCTCCCCTACTTATACAGCATTAAGCTTTTCTTTCTTTCAAACCATCTCTCTCTCCTTACTGTTCTATCTCCTGCATAATCTCCCCCATACCAGCCACCTTCTTCCCTTTCCTCTGTTTCTGGATTCATCCCTCGAAGGACACATTCAGGTCATTATCTTCTTCCTGCTGGCATACATTTGAGGCATATCTATACAGACCGCTCACAAACATGAATGCCCAGATGCACTCTTAATTGGTCGGGGGTCAGTGTTGGATGTAGTCAAGTCGAACTAAATTGATGGCCGTTTTCTATCTTGTGACCCATGCATGTGCCTCTTTCACAAAATTGCAAATACACACGTGCATGTGTTCACAAACTACTTCACATCTGTCATTTTCACCATGCTGTCCACCTGAGAATGCTTGTGCCTCCGAGGCATGCCCACAAAGCACAGTGACAGTTGGAAGGGCAAGCAGAAGGTGTCAGGGAGGGGGCTTATGACAGCAACACAAAAGCACTAGTGTTTAGTGAAGGAGGTTGTATCATACATTAGGCTGCTGCTGCATCGGCCTGCCACTGAGCTGAGGTAACCATGGCAACAGGCTGCTGGGAGACAGTGGAGCAAGAGTCAGCAGGCTAGAGTCAGTGGGCCTTCAGTTTTTGAACACAAAGAGAGATTAGCTCAGAGGAAAACCCTAAACCCCACACTACACGAAGCTCTAAGACGGATATTGATGTTGGAGGAAGTGTGAAGTGAGAGCAGTCTGGATACATAAAGTTATTTTTGGCAATGATCCAACCAAATAGTTGACATCAAAGTACTTACTCATGCCCATCTTCTTTTACCAAGTGCCCATGGCAGTATGAAATGTAAAAATTATGCAGAAAGAATTGAGCAGCTGAAAGCATGCATAGTACAGAAATGAAGATAAAATATCCTCTGATATATCAGTAATCAGTGGAAATTGCATCAATTGTGGGCAGTGGATCAATCCCAGAGATTAATTATATAGTTAAGGGATGTGAAACTCATTGCCATGATGTCTGTAGCAGATTGCCATGGCAATAGAAAACAATGAGCGTATGGGAGATAAAAGGAGGAGAGTGGCACTTACATAACAAACCAAGTACAAGACGTGAGAAAGCTTGATGAGCTACAAAGAGAAAAGGCAAAAGAGTGAGAGGGCTGGAGGAACAAGGAGAAATAAATCGATAGAAAGAAATCTAGACTGGAGGTAGGATATCGGCATGTACAAGCCAGAGACCATTTGATATCTAATTCCTTTAGAGAGCTTTTAGCCTATCTTAAGAGGTCAGGAATGCAATAAAATATTATGAGATCTTTAGAGCAAAAACGGGGCAGCACGGACAGGATGTAGTGCAACTTCCCAGCTTGGAATCAATTTCTATTCTTTTCTATAGTGGTAAATATTAGAGGAGAGAGGATTATTTACCGAAGAACCATGTCATGAAATAAACATGAGGAATCATCAGAGGAGCTCTCTTTAGTCTCCTGCTTAATCCACCTACTCAAGTAGGACATGACACTCTCTCACAACTCTTTCTGTCTCTCTCTTTACGCAATTTGCGTATCCTCCTGGGAAGAAGCTAGGGCTATGCGTAGTGGTAAATCAGAAAGCACCATTTACAGGTACCAAGTTTGCCAGCCACAATCTACATTTTATGATAATTTTTCTGAAAGTAGCCTACCACACTAAAACAGAAAAATAATATGTATGGTTAAATATCTTCTCCTTAAATTTCCTGAAATTTAATTCCAGTTGGCAAATAACAAAATGCTGCATCACTATCACCATCTGGTATCACTATTCATTACTGTGGTCCCACCTTCTAACAAGGTAGCATGGAAAGATTTTGTAATGCAATGTGACTCTTTACTCTGAAATTCATTTGATCTCCCATAGGTGGTGAGAGTCTTATTAGTCTTTTGCTGGTGTAATAGATGACACAGCAGGAACACATTTTTTTAGTCATGCTCGGTCGGTCCTCCAATTTGGATTCAAATATCTCAACAACTTTTGGATGGATTGCCATACCCCAGAGGATGAAGTCGACTGAATTGGTTAATTTTAGTACCATCATCGGTTCAAAAATCTTTACTATACTTGGGTTTATGACCAAATACCTGCAGAGCTAATTGCATTCCCATCAGGCTCAGCTCTATTTTGAGTGTAGTGCTAATTAACGAGTGTTAGCATGATAACACACTAAACTAAAGATGTTTTTTCATATGAACTTCGGACAATGTCCAACAAATCAGGTCCAGACATTGCCCGAAGTTGCCATTCCACACACAGTATATATATTAGACTTTATAATAATAGTTAGACTTGCCATCTTTATGTTAATTACCCTTCTCCTTTAACCCTGTCATCAACACACCCGCTGTCTTGCTGTTAATTGTCACAATTTGGCCTCTGTCAAACATTACAAGGACTTTTTACTAGGTAGCTGGCGGGGTAAACTCTGTTCAATATCGGATCCAACTGATTCATACATTTGCATTCTCACATACAGTTCCTCCAGGTAGTGTCCAGATAAGTTCAGAGATGCAGTGCATGTGTGAAAGGATCTTAATATGGTGAAGATGGTAAACATTACACCTGCTAAACATCAGCATTTTAGAATTATTCTTGCATGTATGTTAGCATACTGATGTTAGCATTTTGCTCAAAGCTCCACTATACCTATGCCTCAGAGACTAACACTGCGGTGCATATCTTGAAATTAGTGCGTTGTGTGTCTCAGACCCTTGGTTGTACTTGTCGTCACCTTTCATGAACTACTCGCAGCTAGGAAAATGTACTGTAGCTGCTTTTCTGCTGCTCTTGGTTCTTTGGAAGATGGAATAGTGGCTGCCAAAAACAATTTCATTTTTTACTATTCCTTTGAGACATTAATGTGATTTTTCCCCCTTATAAGTCCTGTACTTTTCCTGTTATGTCTGCAGCACAGGGAAAGCGTTGAGCTTTGTTGAACTTTTTGGTCCCAGTAGAGAAGGATAAAACTATATTACAACAACATATTTAAAAATAAATCAAAACTTGCTGTGTGGCATATAAATTGTTTGTGCTCCAGCAGCTAATCTACTGAGATCATTTGTGATAGATGACTCTGGTGTGGCATTTTACAAAAAACAAATGGCTGCAGATAGCCGTGCAGTGTGCATACACCCAACAGATGAGTAATGGCTTTGATTATAGCAAACATGTGGCTGCATGCAAACGCACACCTGCGTGTGCACACACACCCACACAGACACACACACACACACCCACACACAAACACACACACACACACACACACACACACACACACACACACACACCCACACACACACACACACACACACACACACACACACACACACACACACACACACACACACACACACACACACACTGAGTACCTTAGAGGATCACTCCAATAGGGATGCCAGAGGCCTTACCTACAGGCATGAAAACTAGAATAAGGCAGACTGAATCTATAGCCCGGGGCTGTTTTCAACAATCCAGGACACCGATCATACTGATGCTACCCACACTTTCAATGACTATTACAGAGGGATACCATATTTACCATTCTAAAAGATGGATCAGAGGATGTTTAAATTAAGAAAGTAGGTTTTAAGAATAAGTAACAAAAGATATAAACATAAAAAAGCAAAGCCTAAGACATACATACATACAGTAGACATCCTTCCAGTAAGCAATTACTTTTGCAAATGTCTTAATTGCATTCCAAAATATTGATTATTTCATTCATAATTGGCTTCGCTAATGGCCCTTTTTTCCCCTCTTACTGACCAAGTCTAGCCAAGACATTTTTAATTGGAAGGGTTTTTTTTTTTTTTTTCCAGTATAGCCCAGCCCCCTAAGGAGCAGTACTTTCCTCTCCCCAAATATAAATCACTTAAATGAGATTGTTCCATTAAAAGAGCTTTAATGGGCCTAATCACTGAGGCGGGAGACAAATAGTGAATCAATTAAACAGATTTGTGTTAGAAGAGACACTAATGTGACTTCACATTTCATATGTGAAGACTTTTAAAGATGATTGACAGGATTTTGTTTATCGTAATGGTGTTGTTAGATTCCCCCATCTAACAACTTATAAAATGCTAAATATGGGAATAGATAACATTACCATGCTGCAAGTACTGATTTGGCCAAACGCTGTTTGAGAGTGTTATTTTACAAATAAGTTCATTAAGCCCATTGTGCACTGTAGTGTCATTATAAGAGTGCCCCTGTGTGAGAAAAAAAGTAACACAGGGAAGGTTCTCCCACTCCCTTAACCTATCATAGTTTGCTAATTTAAGCTCCTTACTGACCTTTATAGTCTTGCTGACCCCTTACTCATTACAGTGATCTGCCACCAGTCTCTATGGTAATACACTTGGTATGATCTGTACAAACTACTCAAGACAAATCTAATCTTATTAGTGCAGATAAGAGCAAGGAGATGTCCTTTTTAGCACACCCTGTTAACTGGTGTCATGTTTTGTCTTTAAAATAATGATGACAGTTTTTGTTTGGATTTTCCAGGCATGGCACCTAGTACTGTAAATCTAAAAATGAAAAATAAAAAAATGAATGTCAGATAAAAGAATGGACTATTAGAACAAGCTCTATTATGATAAGGCAAGTAACTTAAGCAGTAGGGGCTGAATGAGAGTGTGCAACTACAAACTTGAGTTCAGCTGGCGACAGATGTTTTCTACACTGTAATGGCATCATGTGGTCCAATCCACAGGCCAGGTCCAAGATAGTAGCAACCAAGTCTGACCAGAACCTGACAAGCATTCCATTTGTTTTATGTTTGAACCCGACCCCGACACAGTTAGCTCAAGCTCTGAGTATGAGTAACTAAAATAGCCGATGTGCTGCATAGACAGCAGGTCCATCATTTATAGTCACAAGACAATGAACCCCGAATTACTCCCTGTGGTGCACATGCGTGTGTAAATGTGGTGTGAATGGTTAGATTAGATGGTATGTAGATGTCCACTACCATCTGTGTGAATGTCTGTTGGAATAGGTGTATGTAACAAGTAGTGTGAAAGCGCCTTGAGTAGTCAGAGGACTCGAAAGGCGCTATATAAGTCCATTTACCATTTAGTCCAAACCTACCTACAATTTGTAAATATTTGTGCAAACCCATTTGGTAGTTCAGACAGACAGTTATGCTGCATGATGCTTGTAAAGTCAATTTTTACTTTGACAAAACAAATTCCACACTTGAAGTCCACTTGCAAGCTTTGCCGGGGTCTGCATAAGCAATCTCATAGTCCACCGGCTATACCTGTCTGACAGCAGATAGGCCTCTGTTGGGGGGATGGCTAATATTTCAGGCTTTCCAGTGTAGCCAGTGGATATCAAGACTTTTAAATTCTGATAAAAGTATTTATCAACCATAGTAATTATCCTCCATCCATGTTTATATCTGATAAACCTTAAAAAAGTAAATACATCTATTAAAGAGGATACAGTTTAATACACAAAAGGTCCGTCTTTTGATTTACCAGGTTCTTTCAGTCAAACAGTATGTCAGGTCATAGGATATTTTGTATGCTCATCCACTTGTGCTTTCACGACAGTATTTCTGTCACTTGCCAACACTGTGAATAATGATTTGGGAAAGGCACTCCTCACTGGGTTAAGAGAGCCCCGGTGGTTCAACATTGCATGGCCGGCTGTCTGGACTGACAACTTCACCTGGCTTTGGTCTAGTTTTCCGCTCGGCCATGGCTTGAAGGGGGAGGACAGAAACACAGGGGGAGTGGAGACAGCTGATGCATATTTAATCAAGCTATTGTGGACACTGCCGGAAGCCTGCTGAGGGAGAGAGGAAGAGGAGAGGTGAACAGTACTGTGGCCTGTGATTTTCTTCTGTTCAAGTAATGTAACACATAATAAAATTAAAACTGAATGAGTTTCCTCTAATTCCAGCTCGCATTTATTACTGAGGCAGACATTCGCATTACTCTTGTTGCCAAATGCATACAATAGTTTCTATCAAAGGCACCATCACAACCATAAACCATTTGCTGGCAGTGAGACTGGCTGTAAATGTCAAAACATCATGTATATATTATGAATTATTCAGCGTGCATCGAGTCACCAGGTGAAGCATGTGTATGAGTTAGACAACTCCATACTATACAACATACTGTTAGTACATTCAGTGTAGGGCACATTGAGACTTGACAAGCATGACGTTTGTTATCAATTGTCATCACTGGAAGTAAAGATGAAGCTGCCAGGTTCAAACACAACTGTGAACAAAACCAGGTGAAATCCTGAATGTAGGCTTATCAATTTGGAGATACCAGGGGCCACATTACCAGTAGATGCAGTTCTTCTCTGTAGAAGCTAGCCCCCACCTCCAGCTAAGCTAGCACTTACTGGACCATGTGTCCACTGAATATACTGTGGCAAAAACTAATATAAGCCTTCATCAAACTCTTTATATTGTTGAACTTCAAATTGGAATCCATACTGTTTGCGCAATGTAAATGTGGCTGATTAAGGCTTAAAGAGTTGTGTGTTTATGCTCCAATTTGGCTTCATAGACGACTTAAACAATGAGGCCACAAATGCACTGCACTGATTTTTCAATACATTACAGTGTTTTTGAATATACGTACCACTATTTTATTCATTTAGTTAATACGAATAAGACAAACCATGTCAAATAAGGTTGTCAGACCATATTTATGTTGAATAGTGTTGATAGCTGTTGTACAAATGGGGATAATAGCACACACTTTCAGACACACTGTAAAAAAAGCAGAAGCACTTGGGTGATTTTGTTGCTCACTTTCTTACCTCTGTACAGCTGGCCAATTGTTGCTCGAAGCAGACATGCTTGTTCAAATGTCGGTTTAATATAGAGGGCCTTAGAGGCATGTTCACTTGACTGCCAATCACACTCTTTGGGGTTGTGACTTGCTGACCGTGGCTTCACCTCGGTGGCCTCAGATACTGACTAACATGGTGTCAATAGTAAACACACATCTCAGTGTAGGACCTCCAGAGGAAGTGCTGTTTAAGGAAATTGTTGTGTCTGGTTGGTCTGCTCAGTGTCCCAGTAAGGGAGCCGTGGATAAAGACATTTTTATACTGGTTTTGATAGGAGATAAGGTGTTTTACAACCTCAGCCCTCGTAGGGTAATAATAAACCCAGAACTCCAGAACGAAGGACCCCTTTTAACTTAAATCAACGTCAAATCTGACCGCAATTCGAAGCGGAGGAGCTGTCTCTGGGAGACAGATGGACTTTCAGTAATAAATTCTACACAAAAGAACTTTGTGTAGAAGTTTGGAAAACAGTTAAAGTTCGATGTTTCATCGCAACTGGCTGTTCAAAGACATTCTTGCAAGTGTGTAACAGTATATGCATTATTTGTTTCTTGTTGTGATTATGTTTAAGTGGTTTCAGAAGTGCAAAGTCTCTGTCTAATTCCTGAAATAATTTGTGTTTTAATAATAGGCCTGTCACTATATCCAGGAGAATGTGATGATGTGTAGTATCTGTATCTGTTAAAACTGTCTGCCTAAAGATTTTGGTTAAATTGGATATCAGAAAGCTTAATAATGGAAAATCAACCAAAGATAGTTTAATCTCAGAATTAGAATTCCGGCGTAAAAAGCAGTTGATTCGCTCAGAGTCAAAGGGATGGGTTAAACCAAGACCCCACCTCTTCGTTCAACTGTGAGATAAAGTAACAGAGGTGTCCAAAAACTCTCTTCTGCATCTGCTTTTTCTTGACCTCTCTCTCTTCACATCCCTCGCTCTCTGCACCTCCTCTCCTGCATCTCTACCTTTTCGCACCTCTGACCACCCCTCCTGCTGTTCGTTCCTTTGTTAACCCGAAGTAAGCAAGAGATGTTACTTTATATTTTGTTCCTTACTAAAGTATTTTCGTTTATTAATCTATTTTTATCGCGTGACTTTTTAAGTTTTCTACGACACGTTTTTTAATCTTTTATAAGTTGTCAAACCCCTTGTGCTGTCTTTGCCTTTTTGTCCGGCCGGCAAATTGCATCGAACTAGCGACTCCAGAACCGATCAGAATTTTTGTCAACCCACAAACCACCTCCAGAGGCAAACCACCTGAAGTACCAAATCCTGGCCACGATGGGGCCCGACGAGACCCGCCGATCCAACCGCGCAGCTGACTCAGTCTAAAAACTGAGCCGAGGTCCGCCGAAACACCGGTATGCGGACCCACGGAACCTGCAACGGTACTGTAAGACGCCAGGGCGACTGTAATATCAACGGCAAAGTAAGGTTGGCCTTTTAATGCAACTCTTGGTTAAACGTTGGTGACAGTTAGATTCTGATCCGAGTTCGGTTGGCCGGCTAATTAGAGCAAGTTTTTTTATCCGCCAGTGATATTATAAACAAGCCGATAGGTCTGAATCACTCTAGTCTCAAGCTTCTTAAATCCACATTTAACCCTTTTTCACTTGTCTATTCAGTGTTGCACTATCCTGTATTCTCCTTGTTAGGTAGTCAAATAAATAAAGTTTAATAAACATCCTGTCTTATTTTGGTGTGGTGCCCTTACTTTGAGGTAAAATAAATCCTAAATTTTAACGAGTCGTGTTAATTCATAATTAATTCATCGACTACTATATTCTAGCCATAATAAAAGTAGGCTTAATCTCCTACATCAGCTTCAAAAGCCCCTTCGGCATTGAATGTGCAACAACTCCTATTTTATTTACTGCTTAAGTGGCCCTTGCACTCTTGTGTAAGTGAACCTTTGGCATTTTAGGTAAGATTATAAGGACGGCTTCATGTCGGTGCCACTGAGCAGCAAAAAGCTTCTGTTCCAGTTCAAATGCTCCGTCCTCTGCTCCTTAGTGGGATTATGATCACTCTGTGAGATGTCAACAGGAGTTAATGAATATCCCCTTTCACAAAGCCTGCATAATCCTGCCAACAAAATGCCCCACTCGTTGATAAGATCTGCCATAATACCAAGAGGGAGACCACTGGCATCCAGCTCTCAAACACAGAGGGATTTTTCACGCTTTGATGCCTAAGCTGCATTCCTTTATTTCTTTATTTTGCAACACTGAAATTGGGTGCTGTTATTATTGGGGGATTTGTTGCTGGTGGTGGCAATGAAACGGTCTACATCCTGCTTAATCTACCCCTCAGTCTACTAGCACTGTTTTTGTCTCATTTTATCAGTGTTCCTTTATTCCACTCTCTCTTTTGTTCTGTCTCTCTTTTTGTCTTTCCACCGTTCTCTCTCTGATCTCCTCCAAGGTATGAACAAGTAATTGGTTCATATCCTTCATATAATCCTTTTGTTGATTATATGATATTTTTTAACATTTTCATGATACAAAACCTGAATTAGCATTCAGGTATTAGCATTCATTCATTCCCCCAATTTTCGGGGGAACAAGGAACTTTCATTCTATCGTGAATTTTCTGATTTATACACCTTGGAAGCACGGGCACAGTACTGCAAGACGAGAGTGTCATACTTGGCTAACTAACTTCCTTTTCATGTCCCTCATTTTTTAAAATATATACACTCCTGGCCAAGTTGTCCAAAGTATCGATACTTATATACTTTTCAATTCCATGTGTTTCTAAACAAAACGTTATCCACACTTGAAAGTATTGAAGCTTTAAAAGAAGCAGAACCACGATCAGATTTTAAACCCAAGGCTGCATTAATGGAATTGGGAAGAAAATCAACTGTGTTGGTGAATTCAGTGACTTTGTTTTGTACCAGCATTGTGTGCAGAATGTAAATTAACATTTTAAAAAAGAAAAAAGTTATTTTGTGTGCCAAGGACTCTTTTTTTTACTTTTTGCGGTTGTATCCAAAACAGTATCAAGAATTTCTTTTCTTTACTAGTATTGCATTAAGAATATAATTCTGGTATTGTGACAACCTGACATCTGGGATGTCAAAGTTAACCTCATGAAAAATAACTAAATGGAGAACATGAATCATCAAAAACATATCAATGCATAAACCAGTGTTTATATGATATAAAATGAAAACATGTAATTTGGCATAGTCTTTTGACCACAGCTTGTCTACTACAGTCAACAACTGAACGCAAACTCAACTATGCTGTAAAGCTAAATGCAGTGATAATGCATCAGTTGATAGTTTTTTTGTTTCAATACATGTACCATTGTTTAATTCGTTTTGTAAATAAGAATAAAGCTTTATGTATATAACACTTTTCAAAAACTGTTACAAAGTGCTAAGTGCTGATAAAACTACGCTTAAACAATCAAAATCAAAAACAGAGTTTGCTGCCCTGATCTTCAAAGGCCACTCAATCCAGTGCAGGCAGCCTTATCTGAAAACATCTATTGCTTTTGTGTTTGAGTCTAGATCTTGGAACAACAAGGAGAGAAGCATCTGAGAATCTCAGGGAGGGAGAGGCAATAAAGTCAAAAACATAAGTTGGGGCGAGGCCTCTAAGGGCTTAAAAAGTAATCAGTAAGATTTTATCAGTTAGAAAATCCATGAGTACCCATTGCAGGAATACCAGGCTCAGTGAAATATAAGCGTGCCTCTGTGTTGTAGGTACAATCTTGGTGGCTGAGTTTTTAATTACCTGTAAACAGGATAGAGATGCAGATACCTGAGAGAGGGGAGTATAGTCTAGTCGACAGATGAAAAAGTAATTTAGTGTCTATAGAAACTGTTGAAACAACTACATTAACCTTCAGTTTGCAAAAAGCTGCTTCTGCTACAGTAACCTCTAATAAACATCACTTTCTGTGTACCACATGCTCTTTCTGGTATTATGTGGCTTTTGTCCAATGATTTGTAGAGAAGCAAATCTGCCACAGATATGGACCTGTTTCCTTACTCTTTGACACCACTAGACATTTAAGTACAGTGTGTTATACAACTGCACATGATAGTGGCTTTTCTTAAAAAAATAAAACATGTCGAACCAATCTTAAAGACCACCCTATCAAGCTCAGTGTGGGGTCTAGTAGGTCTTTAAGCATAAAGCTTGACCCTGTTTCAGTTCACTTCATCACATGGATGTGAATCTGTTTAACATAAGCAGCAGCAGGTCTCCCTCTCCATAACATAGATTCCAGGTCTAAATTTTCTCCACTAAGTTTAATTTAGTCAATTAAACCACCTGCTAAGCTAATATCTATACAAAATCAATTATAGTCATTGACATTCTGTATCGGTACTCCATAGGTCATTAAATAATACATAAGGTAGGCAGCTTTTAGACTCTCCAGATGAGTATTAGTACTATGGTTTCATGGAGACAACCTGGGGAAAGTCCACATTCATATGGACATATTGTTAGATTTTCTTCAACCTTCAGTGCACACAGGCACTGGCATACATGGAGTCAATCATATATTGTGTTAATAAATTACATCCTATGTAAGACTACAGCAAGACTAGGAGAAATGTATTTTGTAATCAGTGACAGTTGTTTTTCTCCAACTGGAATTAATCCTCTGTTTAATTCCCATGATGTCTAAATTGATCATGTTTAAGATGTGTTTCATTGAACATCATTTCAATCCACTGTTTTGATCAAGAAAGATGCAATGGCCTTCACTGATTTTAGCACATAATAATTAATGTGTAATTAATGTAATCAATATTGGTGAATAAAATACTCCCCATGTGGTGCCTGTGGGCTCCCTGAGCAATAACGAAGTTAGAAAAACAACATAATGCTTAACCATTTCCCTGCTGGCATGCATGCTCAATAGCAGACTCCTCTATAATTCCTCTTTATTTTTCATCAAATCAACAGTCTGTTCCTTAATCCTTTATGCACAATGTACACTCCAGTATCCTTTGTGCTTTCATCTTATTGTAAATAGGACAAAAGCTTGTTATATTTAAAAGTGGTTGTCATTCCTCTGTGCTTCCTGTCATTGCTGATGCCACAGTGGGAATGATCTTCGTTGAGCATTGTCTGATCTGGTATAGGCTGGTTTCCATCTGTCAGTAATAGTGAGTGATCAGAGAGATGTTTCAAGTCTCTCCTCCGTCTCTCACATCTAGTGCTTACTCATTGGCAATTTGATTCTAAACATCTCACCACAAATTGTTTGCTCGCTAGTAGCTTCGCCCTCTGCATTCCTGCTTTTAAGATGTGGCAGGAATTTGACGGTATTAAAGAAGAAGACGTTTCCTCTTTGTGTGTTTTTATTGTCTTGTTAACCTTGTTTGCTTCTGCAGTTGCAGTTCAAGACTACATATCTGAAATGCATCAAGTGAAATACCCTGCGGAGTAGGACCTATAGTAAACACTACAAATCTCTTGTTATTTCTCACTGGATTGAATGCAAGTGGTTTCTGGCAGACAATATAACTAATACCTTGAATACAAAATGAAAACAGAATTAAAGATTTCATATTAAAGAAGACAGATGAACAGTGTTAACTGGGGTGAGGCAAATGAGAATTGGAGAGACACCATTGCTCAGTAGGTTTTACCAAGGTGTGGAATGTGCTTAGCGATTACCCTCAAAATCTCAACTCGAATCACTCATACCCTGACTGACAACTGCAGATGTAACTGTCTCCTGCTCGTGTTCCTTATGTAACAAGAAGTGTTGCCTTTCCCGGTGCTCTGGCAGCTAAGAGCTGGTGAGGCAATCTGAGCAAAGGCTTGTTACACCCTTATCTGACAGCATGGGCCAGAGACAGGCGACACCTTTCGAACATGAAACCAACTGATTGCAACAACTCTTTATCTCCCCACAGCCCCAAAGTCACAGAGATCCAGACAGCAGAGCCAGGCCTCCCTCTGGGCAGAAACCAAACCAATGCCTGACAACAAATGTTCAAGGAGTTAGATTTTGATACATCTGGTCCCCAGCCTCAGCCTCAGGCGAAAGCAATAGCAATCCTTCTAGACATTAATTTCAGATAGGTCTCCATGAAAGGTTGGCACTTCATTGTAGGTTTTAAGTGTGTATAGTGGGTAAGAATATAAAAAGAGTTACGACGAAGGCCGACTGTTGCATCACCTCTTGTTGCCTGTGTCTTGGCCAAAAAGTTGCACTTGAACACACTGCAAAGACTACTAAAGCTGGCAGCCAGCTTAAACATACATGATGTGCCTGTGTGAAATCGAATAACTCTCCATAACAGCAGGCAAGATTAGTCTTTATTGGTCATTCAAAAAAGGAAAACCAGATGACCAACAGCATAGATTCAAGACCTTAGTTAGCCAGTTTACACATATGGTAAGTCCCGATTTAAACCTCATAGAGAATTTTTTGAAAATCATTGGCTAATGGCTAAGAAAACCACTACAGTGACCGAACTGTAGAAGAGACTGAAGAAGAATGGACCAAGAGCGAACCAGAGCAGTGTGAGAAACTAGTGATGTCCTGTTGGCGCAGATGGGCTGAAGTCATTCAAAGCAAGGGCCTCTACACTTCCTGTTCATTTTTTAATCCTATAGCCCAAAGAAAACATTGTTTAAATCTTCTCTTTCGACACAGTGGTTACTGCTTTTTTCACAAAATAAAGGTTTTTGTTGGAGTGCCTTGGTTATTTAAAAAAAACATGCTAGCACTGCAGTGGTATAAAAACAGAGGACATTCTATCAAATTACCTGCGGCCCTTTTCCGCTTGTCTTCCCCTCTCTCTCTCACCCCATTTCCTGTCTGTCCAATATAATAAAGGCTTGAAAAAAGTGACAAAATTTTTTTTGAAAAAAACAAAAGAACACACTACATGGACATATGGTAAAAAGCATAAACAAAATAAGCGGGGGTAAAAACAGATGTGATAGATACAACAGATACAATGTGAGTACACTATTAGTTTAAATATTTTAGGTTTAAGTTTTAAAAATCATGTTATAGACTGGATTACAAAAACGTTCCAGCAGTGTCCCAAATCCAATTTAGACCAATTCTATGTAGTATGTACATGCTGCTCATCATAGCATACTGTTTTAGAAGTTGGTATAGAAAAACATCACCATGAAGTGAACGTGCAACATTAGATATCCATCAAACTGCAAATATGAAATGTCACTGGAAGTTAAACTTTGCAAATAGATAACCAAATGATTTCACAATAATATTTTAAGATCAAAATGATTGCAGCTCTCTCAGACATACAACAGCTCAAACTACCTCAGCTTTTTCGGTCAGATTGCGTTTCTTCCCACCCACGTGATTTCAATGAGAAAATTTTAAAGGAAACTCAAATAAATTTGTTCCCACACAGAGCTCCTCACACCTTATTTTTGAGAAATGTTGTATGGAGAAGGAAACAGTCCTGATATTTGTGCAGGTGCAGGTAACTTCAAACCGACATGTGTTTACTTTGTCTATAAATGCGTGGGTATCTAGTAGAAAATTACACCCACACCTAATAGTATGCCACACATCAATGCAGGCTACGCTTATAAATGGACTGCACAAACAGAGTATAAAATACAATTGAAGCAAAATCTGGAGTAAAGGATTGTGACAAAGTAAAATCCAGACAGGTGAATGTGTGGACATGAGAAGTTTTCTTTGCTGAAAGCGAAAGCAGACACATCTGGACCGACAGCTTTGACACTTATCACCATACTTCACTAGAAGCTGGCTGTGTTTGTATAAACCCAGAGCTAATTGCAAGCAGATGAAACCAAACCTTACCCAGATGGCTGATAATGAAGGAAGAAAATGGTGTTGCCATCAGAGCAGGATTAATTAACTAATACATATTGTATCCTCCATACTGTTTTATCCTGCTGTGTGTTAAGCTATGGTGCAGGGATGAGGGGTACGGGAAAAAGAATATTTTTTTCTAAACTCAGTGGTCAGTTAATTCAAACAATACAGCTTTCATTGCTTCATTTGGGTTTCTTTCAAATAGCTAAAAATGCTCTTTGACTTATTTGTTTCTTAATGGGGAAAAAAATGTTCCTCAAGCTCTTTGTTCAGTTAAGTAGTTTCATGATCAAGGCCATGGCAGGAATGAAACTGGGTGTAGTCAATTAATATGTTCTTTTGAAGCAGCCATGCTATAAAGACTTGTTTTTTTTATCAACAAAGTTTCAAAGGAAGTTGATAAGGTCCAATGGTGAATGAATAAAATGTGAATGTATATTTTTAAGTTATAACTGCTGCAGCAACTCCAAACCTGAGGTACTCTGGGGGGTACTTCTGCAGATACCAGAGGGTACGTGAAAAGACTGAAAAGTAGTGATATCTCAGGCTTAAAAATGTAATTACTTAGCTGTAATACCTGAAAGCTTGAAACTAGTTAGTAAGTGAGCAGAGAATTTAGTATAGTTAGCTAAGAGGATGCAAAATGATATCGGCAGGTCATCGGTATCCACCATATTTATATAAAGATGGACAGCTTGACAGCTCCCTCGATCGTCCCTTGGTGGCTGACTGCAGGTTTTTAATCGCTAGGATGTTTGTTCAAGTTTCAATTTTTTTTATTTTTATTATTTGTTATTTGATGCCTTAAAAACTGGGTGAAATGTCATGATTGACAGCCATGACTGAAAGCTGTGATCGACTCACGATTGGTCGGGCGGGTGTATGAACATCACTTTGATCACACGGCACCCGGCTTCACTTTTATACAGTGCAAGGAAGTGGACCCACATCGGTATGTCTAGCTTGCTGGTTAACGTTATTGTTAACAGAATGTTGATGTTAACTGTAACGTTACTGTTAATGCTAGCTAATTAAACAATATCCCCTGGGATTATTAAAGTATTGCTGTTTCTGATTCTGAGTCAGCAACCTACATTTGCATTTACAGTGAGTGAGGTGAAGATACTGTAACGTTCCATTAACTACTGCATGAATCAGAATTCTACAACAGCTCAAATCATGTTACTTATATTAACCACTTGCTTACCACTGTTATTTCTACTTGGGCAAGTTATATTTCATATAGGCTTCCCCCTCTAAGTAGCCTCCACTATTGGCTTCAGCCTCTTTTATTGGAATTATTCTCGTGCTGCAGCAGGGAACTCAACCGTAGATTAAATAATGTTACTAGAGTTAACCACCTACTTACCTAACGTTACTACTTTATTCATACATAAGGCTGCAATTAAATCTCTCCATCACATTTAGTCTTTGCAACATGCTGTGTCTCGCCCCATGACAAGTGCCTCTTGTCAAACACCTTGAGCTTTTCAGATAAAAATAATAAATAAAAAGGTTGATGATTGGTTGCCTAACAATTTGAATTATGTTTTGATATATATGTTAAAGGTCACTTAACATTATTTGAAGTGATGATAATGTAGAAAATTAAGATTTTAATTTCAGGACTTCTCACATGATTTCAGGACAGGTTAGATCGTATGCCCAGACGGTTCCGGTAGGATGGTGGAAAAACTTAGCTTAGGTCCCTTCCATAAATAAGAGGTTGATGCCCAATACAAAGACTGAATAAACACGTTTCTTTACATTTTACAACCTGGCTGGAGCAGAGCATGCTGTTTCTGGAGCCAGAGAGCAGCACACTCTGCTCGGGTTTAATCCGAGAGCCTCTCTCCTCGCTTTTGCCCGGCAGCTGGGAAGTAAGACATGGGATCGTCTTGGATATTGAGGCGCTGCAGTGTTTATTCCTGGGCCAACTGTAACCTACACAGTACACAGCAGTTTACTTCCACTAGACACTTTTAATGTCTGTTTTTGTCCTGCTGCTAAACGCTTTGAAATTCACGGACCAGACAGTACCGGTATAGACAGTCGTTTCAGAGTCACATGACCGCTGTCAGCATGCGAGCATGACACTTATGTGACGTTTGCTGTCAGGATAGAGGGTACAGGTTGGGAACCCCTTTTATAAGTCGTATATTTGTAAGCAATCTTGACATTAAAACTCACTGAATATAAATAAACTGCTTATGATGTC
This sequence comes from Echiichthys vipera, assembly GCF_963691815.1. Classification (NCBI taxonomy): domain Eukaryota; kingdom Metazoa; phylum Chordata; class Actinopteri; order Perciformes; family Trachinidae; genus Echiichthys; species Echiichthys vipera. The sequence continues at coordinate 21,712,388 of NC_139831.1, read as the reverse complement.
ATATGAAAACTACTACGCTGGCCACTTTGTTTTTCAAAATCTTTTGAAAAAGATGATTTTCTCCGCCAAAGACAGGGCTCATTTGCATACAGTCTGTCACTGCATGTTACTGTTAAATTGACATGCCACTCAAAAACTCTTAACTGACACCACACTCCAAAGTGACGGATACAGTGCCATATCAGCATTAAAGTTAAGGATGCAGAGACAGAAATGCTTCATGAATGACCAAATGGCAATCTAGCCAAAAAGTTTTTTGTGGAGAACTCTTGTGTTAACTACACACAGCTTTTCTGAACTTTCCAGTTTACATCTTCAGGCTTATCCATTGCTTTTTTCCCCATAAACTAATTTAGGTGAGTTTTTATTAGCCACAGAACCTCTGCTTCCTCACCAATCTCTCCGTCTGTTCCACCTCTGCACTTTAATGCTCTTTCACTTTTCCATCACTCCATCTCACTCCCGCTTCCCCTCCCTCGATCTGTATGAAGCTGTTCCAGTGTGTGATCAAAGCACAGTGCGCTAGAGTTCTTTCCTCCCTCTGTCAGAAGCAAAGAGACGAGGGAAACAAAGGCCCCACAGTAGTCTGCCACAAATAACCTCTTCACAGCACAATACTCACACACACACACACACAAAAACACGTACATACAGGCACAGCCTATGGCAGTGGTAAGGGAAGTGAGTAAGGCAGATCCGCTTGAGAGCAGCAAGTGTATGGTGCCACTTGTTGGGTCTCAGTGATCCCCAGCATAAAAGGATGCAGCTTCTAATTATCTCCTATTCACCAAAATGACACGACACGTAGAGTGACTTGACTGATTGGGGAGTCGGCGGCCTGCTTTCTGGTGCAGAACAAGAATTAAAAATGTGTCAGAGCCTAAATAATAGCAAGAGCTGCAAAGAGACAAAATCAGAATGCAGGGTTATGTGGCTATGTTCTCACAGGAAAGCATGAAGTCAGTGGAGGGAAAACAAACAATTGCCATTGCCTTTTTACATATCGACCATCTTTTCTGTGTGATATTCCACACTACAAAAAAAAAAGACTTTTGGTATAGTAAAATGTATTAAATCAATCTAAGTAATTCATACATAGTAAAATTAAAATTCAGTGGGAACTTAGCATTTTAACACATTAATACATTCATATATATTCAATATGAAGAGTACATTTTATTATATAATTACAAATGCAATTTAAATGATTTATGGTCACTGCACATTAACTGTGAAATACTTGTAAAATTTAATCTGAAAATCTTTTTATCATGCATGAGTAATTTCTAGTAAATGTAATCTTTCTTTCTCATATTTGTGATAACTATGATGTATCTCGGGAACGCAAGGTCGAAGACACCGTTAGAAAGCCAGTACAAGAAAACATATTCAAGGGATCAACTTCCATCTCTCTACGACCGAGATATGGCAGAAAAAGCCTAACCGGATACTCCCATGATGCATTGCGGGATATATTTTATCAATAATATTGCATTTTTCTCACCAATAACACATCATAAACACCAAGTATAATATATCACTGTGTTGGTCTTAATACCAGCTATCAGAATCATCATATATATATCATATATAGTTACTAAAAACTTCCGACCGCAATAGATAAGTCTTGCTGACAAAATTGGAAGGACATAGACTCAAAGGTACTTTGAAGCATTAAAGATTCCCCTATGCTGATTGACAGTGATGTGCTGGTTGTGATGAAAATACGCATCTCAAAGTGAAATTCTGGCGTAAAATCATCCCAGGGTCTTTTGCAGCAAATACACTCATCAAATAAGCCATCGAGAATTTATTTTGTCTAACAACTATTAACAGAGATATCCCGGACAGTCGCTAACAGTTGCAGTAATTAATAACTTAACAGTTATTAATGGAATGGAATGTGGTTAACACTGATAAGCTCGAGGCACTACGGTAACCGCGTTAAAACAGCTTTTTTAACAACTAATGCTGATGATGATAACACCAATCCTCTACAGTAGCACGAAAAGAGTCCTTACACATTAACCGAAGCACCAACAATGTAGTATGTGAACCCGGAGTTATTAAAATAATGTTTTGAAAGACTTACCAACCGGCCCCGGTACCAGCTCCTCTCGTAGTAGAGTCCATTCATGTTAATTACCAAAGTCAATCCAAAAGGAAGGAGCCCATTGATCCGCGGTTAATGTGTAGGGATACTTATCATGCTACTGCAGAGGTTTGTTGTTAGTTTGAGCAGTATTAGTGGTTAAAAAGTCGTTTTAATGTGTTCACTGTGCTGCCCCAAGCTAATCAGTGTTAGCCGCATTTGGCCGTTAGCGACTCTACCGGATTTCTCCTTAATAGTTGTTACACGAAAAAAATTTGTCTTGATGGCTTATTTGATTATTTTGAGGATGATTTTATGCCGGAATTTCACTTTAAGCATCATTGCAGTGCAAGAAACAAGAGTATATTAGGTTGTATTCATACAACTAATTTTAAATAAAACTACTGAATCTAGTTATTAACAGCAATTTCCTTTCTATGAAAGCGTTTTAGACTTACTTAATTAATTTGCATAAATATAATGTAAAAGTTGAACAGAGTTAAGTAACATTTACTTAATTCCTTTACAAATGTTACGCTTAAAGGCAAGTACATTGCACTTTTTATATTATATTGTTGAGTGACTATTACTTGATATTCAGCAGTAAAATTTACTTGAAAAAATCTAGTTCAAATTGTTACATGGATTTTATTAAGTAAATCCTTTCCAATGGAGACAGACTCTGTAGAGTCTCTGGATAAGGTCTTTGAAGCAGCTACGGTGCATATCTACTGTCAAATAAATGCAAATATTCCAGGAATTATTTTACATTATTTTCATTGTATATGTTGAACCTTTTTTCTGTCTGTCTCTCTCTGAACTTGCCTCCATCAGCATTCAAGTTGCCTTCCATGAAACTCTACAAACTCCCCTTCACATTTTAATCGGCCTATATCCTGCATTATGCAGTGCTTTTGCATTAATCAGCGGCCAAATTCAGTCCTTCACATCAGAAATGTTCAATCTTAATGACACCTGCAGGTCCAAAATCCTCTGACTGATGTTGGATCTGAACAAAGCACAGGATGCAACGGGCCTCGTTTTACTTGTTCCAATTTGGCCTCCAGCCGGGATGGAGCTTGATGTGACCTGTCTGTTTTTTCTGTGGATGTTTTGTTGATGCAATGGCCAATAAAGAAAGTAGGTTTATTTCTGTTGCCAATTTGGGGAGGGTGATGCAGGACCTCAATTGCAATTTGTTTTAAAAAGAAATAATCTGCTTTTATAAAGAGGTATACGTCAGTCACGCAGAAGCGGCGGCATCATGAACTTGCAGTTTTCAAACGACGAAACACAATTCAAATAAGCCACATCTTTTTTTTTTTTTTAATTCTTCTTCCGTATTGGTGGCTTGTCTGGAATTGTGGCACTGTGACTCTGTGGTAACTGCTCTATGTCTGGTAGGCAGCGGGGAATCTGTGTGGCTCATTATCCTCCATTAGGGTTTTGGCTGAATCAGTGTGGAGGCAGCTCTGGGCCGTATAATGAGCGTGGCTGAAATCACAGAGGACATGCTGAAGCTAAGAGAGCAGGTACCCCTCGAACACAAACCACACCCTTCTCTTTACTCCAACTGCAGTACAATATTTCAATGTGTGCTACAAATACACATATGCATATAAATGGCCACTCACATGCAGACAAAAAAATGTAGTGTTATGCCTGCACATAAATCGATATGGGCGTTCAAGGAAGAAGAAAAGCAAAAAGAACTCCGCCTGACAGTAATGAACAGAGCCAGGCTCAATGTTATAATGAGGCTGATGCTACCTGACATATCCTGAGGACTGTCTTCTTGCACTTTTGTCTTTTCTTGCAGAAAAACACTTGCACCACAGAGTTCTTACTTACCCACACTAAACACTTGTGTCACAGAATAAACGTATGACAAACCTTTCCACTATACAAAGAACATCAGTTCATCTGTCTTGATTTTTGTGTCTTACTCTGCTACACAGGCACTGCACTGAGATTGTTCATCAGGGGTACCCCGGTATGTCCAAGCCAATTAAGGGATATTGATGAGCTTTTTGTGCCTCTAGTTTATTTTTGTGTAGCTCAGACACTAATGTAAAAGTAGTTTTCTCCCTGTCCCTCACATTCTATTTTAGGCTTTTGTCTCAGCTCCAAGTACACATTTTCTCAAAATTAAAGCATCTACGGACTTGGTTGCACATTATCATACCTTCGACAGTGGAGATTAAGCTCCATTAACCTCCTCAAATTTTTAATTATTATCAGTAACATGCTGTGGATTAATCTCCTGTTTTGTTCATAATTGTTTTTTATCTCACCCATGTCTGTTTGAACAGCTATTTGGAAGCATCAACAGATATGGTTTATACAGTTGCTGTTTGTTTGAATGATGACTGCACTTACAGTGTTTGACCTGTAGAAATAATTGACTGTGGAACAGGAAATGGACCGTTCACTTAACTACTTCCCCAAACAGTGATTCTCCCATTTTAGTTTAGCAACAACATCTGCTAAGACAGGCCTTAACATCAACATATACAAGACCAAGGTAATGTGCATCAACAACGCCAGCGATGACTCCATCCGACTGATGTAAACGTTAACACCTTTAACCTCAGATGAATTGTGGGTAAAGACGGATGGATGCAGGTATTAAAGCCCAAATTGGGCTTTTGTAACAACAACAATCAGTGCTGTTCTACCGTTCAAAAACATGAAGAATAACACCAACCTCCACCATCAAAGTACAGACCATTGTCAACAAATTATGCTTAAGAACCATCTTGAAGATTCATTGGCTAAACACCATCAGAAAAGAAGATATATAGCATCTATCTTAACAAACAAAGAGAGAACAGACATCCTGATAAGGAAAATAAAGTAGTGTTGAATCTGACATACCCTACTGAAGCCCAACCCAAAACCTTGTGTTGGGCGAGAGAGACCCTAACATGAAACCCAAGGGGAGAGAAAACAAAGGAAACCCAGAAACGGTTGGAAGGAGTCGATAGGCAAAGAGACAAAGGAAATAAAGCACACATGGATGTAAATGGAGAAAGCAGCCGAAAACAAAGTGCAGAAGAATTGTGGATTGCCTGTGATCCACCAGGAGAGAAAGGTTTTGAACAAAACCATTTAGCAACCAGTAGTTATGTAGAAGGTAGAATGTACCATTACAGTGCCATTACAGTCTTTCCCCAGCTGCAATGAGGGTGCAGATTATTGATGGATCGGCTTTGACGCCATCCATATCTGTCTGTTTACCATTCATCTCTGATGCCGGAGGTCGGCTCCCTGGAGTGTTCCGTACAATATATCCCTTAACAAAACTAAAACCTGTAGTTATAAACTTGACATAGTAAGTAGAACTAAAGATTTAGCTCCTGAAACAATAAATGAACCTGCTTTTCCTGGTGCGTAAATGCACACAAATCATCTCTCTTAATGGAGACACTGACAAATTTGCCTTTAAGGTTTCCTATACTGAGTGCTTTGTGGCCACAAGCCCTTGCCATGAGGCAGATATGTATGGTTCACATGATACACAGAATATTTCATGACAGTGGACATTCTCTTGGTGACTGCACACCACCGCAGCCCATTGCCCCACAGCTCCTTTGCTGTAGCAGAAAAGCGATCATGCATTGCGATCCCTCTCTTTGTTGGCTGTAGGCTTACAGACTGAGGCACTCTGTGGAGGAGCTTAGGCTGAGATCTGTTCACTAGCTCAGCCATCTAAGCGCTACAAATGACCCACAATATGCTAGAGTGCCCACAGGGGAAATAAAGCTTCCAGACATGAGACTCCATCACCACTGCGCTCAAGTGAGGGAAATGGAGGGGCAGAGAGCGTTTAACCATGCTTGCTTCAGTGGCCTCCCGCGTCTTGTTAAAAGCCGATGGCCACTTATGACAGAAGGGATAGTCAAGATGATGAAATGTAATGGGCCAAGAGGAACAGAGCTTGGCTGAAGAGGTCTGGGAAGTGAGGGGGAAGGAGATAGGAGAGCAGATGGCAGATTTGAAAGGTCTTAATAGAATGTGGGGAAGATATGTGTGTGTGTATGTGTGTGTGTGTGTGTGTGTGTGTGTGTGTGTGTGTGTGTGTGTGTGTGTGTGTGTGTGTGTGTGTGTGTGTGTGTGTGTGTGTGTGTGTGTGTGTGTGTGTGTGTGTGTGTGTGTGTGTGTGTGTGTAAAAAGTGCTTTCTGAAGAGCTTTGTTGTAAAATGTGTGATCCATCAATGAGGTTGCTGCAAAAACTAGATCACTTTAAATAACATTTACTTTGTAAGGAGAACCATTATTGACTATTTTAAGTATCATGTTGTTGTGCTCACTGTTGAGATGGTTCCCATTGAGTTCCACATAGGTTCCATGCAGTCAGATTGTCAGAATACACATGTTGGCAGGGGCTTGTTAGTTGTAACCCTGCTGTGAAAAGGTCAGCATCACACTGTTACAGAGAGCTGTGCGACTTCCTCTGGAACCAGTCCCGGCCTTATCAACATGCTTAATGGCTACCATTTGTGATGGGAGGATTTGAAAATTGTGTCCTGCTGGCCAGTAAAATTCAATTTACAGTGTGCCACCTAAGTGAATGTTGATGATAGATTTATTTTCTGCTTATTCGTTCCATTAAAATAAAAATGCAAATCCTCTCTATTCTCAACCAGGTATGAAATGGGCAAATACCAATTTGTATGTGAGGTGGCAGGATAAATAAAGAGAAACAATGTTTAGGCATGAAGCAAATTATATGTGATTTTGGCCAAGTATAATTAACATAGAGCTATGATAGTTTTCCATGCAAAAACTGTTGTTGTCAGTCTCTTAAATATGAAGATGCTTCCTCCTGTTTTAAACCATATTAAACGTAATATCTTTGGGTTTTGGACTGACAAAAATAATACACTTGGACATTGGACTTTGAGAAACTTGGATAGACATTTTTCACTATTTTCTGACATTTTATAGACCAAGTGATTAAATGATGAATCCAGAAAACAATTGGAAGATTAATCGATAATGAAAATTGTTAGTTGCAGCCTCAGTGTACCTTCAAACACACTGCGTTATGTAAAACGCTGTGACCAATGTTCCGAAATCAAGAGGAAAATGACATCCGTGAAATGGGAGATCTCTTAAGGCGATACATGTTCCTAGACAGCCTTTGGCCTTGGCTGTGTAAGCCTTACAGGAAGATATGAGAGAGCCTATCACTGCATTTCTTCAGTGTAATGCTTGCAGTATACATCCAGGATTCGGATGATAAAAAGTGCCACCATTTCCCCTGTGATTTATTTCAGAGACAGATTTCTGTAACTAAAAATTGAGTCTTTAAAGTTAATTTGGTTATTTCTCCGATGAGATGTTCATTATTGTGAGAACAACATCAATCAGACAGAGGATTTATCCGTCTCAGTTAATTAACTCTTACTGTAACTGATCATGGAAATGTGTGTTCACCAAATACATAAGAAGTCAACATCAAAACATAGTCAGAATGACTTTTCAGTGGGTGTTGCACTTTAAAATTGAACATTTGACATTCACATTGCACCAAACAATACCACTTAGTTTGGAGTATGGAGTGAAATTAGGAGAAAGACTGGGGTGAACAGAAGGAAGTAACTGTCATCTGTGATATTGTTCAATAAAAATGGTTACTAGGTGTCTTTTCCAGGTACTTGACCAGTGTCCTCTCAATGGCAGCAGAGCTAGGCTGCATAAACGGCCTTGGCCCAGCTGGAACTGCGCTCGTCTACTGTGAAGTGTGACCGCCTGTGAGTGATGGTGACTGGGGGAGAAGCTCCACAGCTACTAGTGCTTGTTGGGGAAAGAAACCGCAGAGTGACAGAACAGAGTCGCCAAACACAATGCTAGTCGTTTTTAACAAAGACAAAGTCATTTGGGATCGGTAAAGTCTCCGGATCAGTTCAGAACAACGGAATGAAAAACATGACAAATGGTCCGGTGGATGTTTATTCTTCAAGATTGCTGATTTGCTCATTTAACTGTCAATCAAAAAATTATTCCGCAGAAGCCGAGCGTCCGTGCCAGCCCACTGCCCCATAGACCCCCAGAGACGCTGAGCGTCCGATGGCCGGGACAAAGCCCAGTATCTATCCAATGACCGTCTAGTTTGGCTGCAGTGGAACAACCCGCTCTACGCTTCCCCACTGAAGTCAGTTGAAGCTGAGCATCCGACCGTGTAAAGCGCTGTGGCGCTGTGGGGTTGAATGAGAAGGAGGTTGCTCCAGTTACCTGTGATAAGTAGTTTTTTTGGTGACATTTTAGGTGAAGCTGAGCTTCCCTTGCCGTCTTAGAGCGTGATCACACTATCCTTTTGGCCGCGGCCAAAACCGGTTTTTCAGCTAAAGTCTAGTACCTTTAAGTAGTGTGAGCGCACCCGCGTGTGAGCACGCTGTTAGAGCGTGCTCACACTATCCTTTTGGCCGCGGCCAAAACCGTTTTTTCAGCTAAAGTCTAGTACCTTTAAGTAGTGTGAGCGCACCCGCTCCGCGCTCAACTGGGGCCAGCTGGGCCGCCACGGCCCGCTTGAAATAGGTGGGCTTTAGCGGAGCCGTTTGCACATGTACGAGCACGAGCGTGCGCACGTGTACGAGCACGAGCACGAGCCCTACGGCAGTAGCGTTATGTGCGCCTGTTCGGACATGTAAATAGAAGGACGGACCATGCGCGGACATTTAACAACAACAACAATGGCGGTGAAAGGTTCATGTTGGTGTGATGCGGAGGTGGAGTGTTTACTGCAGATTTGGTCGGATGAAAATATTCAAAAACAGTCGACAAGACGCACAAAAACTCCGAGGTCTATGGAAAGATTTGTAAACAAAGCCACACACACGCGATCAATGCGTGTGACGTGTTACGGCTTGAAGGCGTATGGACAGCAAGAAGTATTGGCCGAGGCCCTGGTAGTGTGAGTACAAACGGGGCTGGGGCGCGGAGGGGAGAG